>NC_041217.1:50022278-50051665 GCF_002837175.3 Physeter macrocephalus
TTTTTTTGCGGTGCGCGGGCCTCTCACTGCTGTGGCCTCTCCCGTTGCGGAGCACAGGCTCCAGATGCGCAGGCTCAGTGGCCATGGCTCACGGGCCCAGCCGCTCCGCGGCATGTGGGATCTTACCAGACCGGGGCATGAACCCGTGTCCCCTGCATCGGTAGGCAGACTCTCAACCACTGCGCCGCCAGGGAAGCCATGTTAAATTTTTTAAGTTTTTTTTAGTTTATGGAAAAATGCTTATATAGGAAACAATGTTTACTTGATTATTGCTTCTTGGTGCAATTTAGATAAATAATTTGATGAGGAAACCAAAACATTATTTCTGCCTTCTAAACTTACGTTATGGAACTAATGGGAAGTTATTGGGCTCAAAGAATTACGATTAGCCTAATCTTTGGAGTTTGTAACAGCATTTTGTTTGATTTATTTAAATATTTATGAAGTTGGAATCTGTTTTGTCAAAAATGTCTAGTTTCTTTTTTTTTTTTCCTGCGGTACGCGGGCCTCTCACTGTTGTGGCCTCTCCCGTTGCGGAGCACAGGCTCCGGACGCACAGGCTCAGCGGTCATGGCTCACGGGCCCAGCCCCTCCGCGGCATGTGGGATCTTCCCGGACCGAGGCACGAACCCGTGTCCCCTGCATCGGCAGGCGGATTCTTAACCACTGCGCCACCAGGGAAGCCCTAGGTTGTTTTTTTAATAGCTTTTGTTGTGATTATTCTGCAGGAACGAAAATTTCACTTAAATATGTGACCCAAAGAGCTTAGTTGAGTAAAATACAAAAATCTCCTTGTGTAGTTGTGAAAACAAATATTTGACATTCTTCTTGACCAAAATATATGTCTTCATTTTTGGCATGACCTCTTTATTCTTCATGTACTTTGGCCTTTGTAAACCTTTGCTGTATTGTAAATACTTTTATTCCATGAAATTGGAGATTCATTCACACTGGAGCCTTTTCTTAAGTACCCGGCAGCCACATTTCAAAGACTTGTTTTCTTTCTCTCCTTCATAGCAACGTATCAAACCCTTCTAAGCCATCTTCCAGTTTCTGAAATTCTCTTTTGAGACTATTCCACACATGAATTCCAAACCTAGTCCCATCTTACTGTGACTGTAATTCAGTGCTCTTTCAGTTACTTCCTTGATTTCCTGGTTCCACATTCAGAGTCTGCTGCAGTAGCTCTTCTGCCTCGAGCAGAGTATTTCCAGGTGGTTCTCAACTCCATTTAAGTGATGTTTGGTACAAACTCTTCCTTAATCTGTCATTCCACAGGACCACAGGTAGAAACCAAAGACTGAGCTCAGTTCATTTCTTACTACAACAAATGACTCCTTGACAGAAGCATCCTGTTACTACGGTGTTGTTACTCATATGTTCTGATGAAAAATCTCTTCTCATACCATGTATATGACAATACCTGTTAATTAAATAAGACTATGTATGAACCATTTAGAATTCTATTAGGCAAAATATATCCCCACAGGATGTTCCATATTTCCTCCTCACAATACCTTCCTCCTTAACAGATACTGGTCTTTCCTTTTGCTTAGAAGGATGAAACTTAAGTAGACATACATGATATGGGCCAGAGCCACAAGTTTATCCTTTCTTTTCTGAATTTTAAAAGTAGTAACATTGGGCTTCCCTGGTGGCGCAGTGGTTGAGAGTCCGTCTGCCGATGCAGGGGACATGGGTTCGTGCCTTGGTCCGGGAAGATCCCACATGCCGTGGAGCGGCTGGGCCCATGAGCCATGGCCGCTGAGCCTGCACGTCCGGAGCCTGTGCTCCTGCAATGGGAGAGGCCACAATAGTGAGAGGCCCGTGTACCGCAAAAAAAAACAACAAAAAAAAGTAATAACATTCCTGTACTTATCTGGAGTGGGGCAGAGGCCTGTCAATTTCTACCTCCTAAATGTCTCATTAGTCCACCTATTTCTCTGTAGAGCTGCTGTCACCACCTTAATCGAATTGAGAGGAGAGGGGTAGAACATTTGGCTATAGTTAAGTGATAACATCCTTCTTACATCTCACATTTTAGGCAGTGGAACAACTGTTTATGATCAGGCAGACTGTGTTTTTCAACAACTTTTTCTGCAGTTGATGCAGATTTATCTTTGCTAAACTTTGGATTCAGAAATATAACTCCACCAAAACTTTTCGGTCTTTATTTGGTTTCTACATGGAATTGACCCAACAGTTGACTTTACTCAGATTGATGAGGCTCAGCAAAGTTGCCTCAAAACTTGCATTAAGAGAAAAATGGTGAGTTTTACAATAAAAGCCAAATCAGTTCTAGCAAACATGTAATTATCAATAAACCCGCATTCTGTACTGGCTTTGCTTAGAATCTTTTCAGATTTACAGTCATTCAACTTATTGTGGAAATTAGTTTTTGATATAAATTCTAGAGTTCTGCAGAATTTTTATCAAGTCTCTTGGCTAAGTTGAATGAAATTAATGCTCACTGATGGTACCTTGTTCTTGTACCAGATCATAAGCATAGAATACTCTTGAGACATACTCTTATTAAAGACCATTTGCTTGGACTTCCCTGGTGGCGCAGTGGTTAAGAATCCTCCTGCCAATGCAGGGGACACGGGTTCGATCCCTGGTTCGGGAAAATCCCACATGCCGTGGAGCAGCTAAGCCCGTGCGCCACAGCTACTGAGCCTGCACTCTAGAGCCCGTGCTCCGCAACAAGAGAAGCTATCGCAATGAGAATCCCCGCACCACAACGAAGGGTAGCCCCCACTTGCTGCAACTAGAGAAAGCCCGTGTGCAGCAGTGAAGCCAAATACACAGCCAAATACACAGCCAAAACATTTAAAAATTTTTTTAAAAAGTATTCCCTGTCATTACCAAGAATGTGATTGTGGCACATGAGAAGATTTACATTAAAAAAAAAAAAGACCATTTGCTTGAACAACTTGGCAGAACCATCTGTTTGACGTGAATGTAATGTTTAAGAATTTCCAAGTTCTATATGCTATGCATCAGTGATCCCTAACCATTTATGGGGTCATTAACTTTATTTTAAATAAATGTCAAACACTGAGGACTGTCTCCCCAGAAAGTGCATGTTCGTACAAAATTGTTCCCAATTTTTTAGGAGTCTGCGACTCAAACCCACCCTACACATTCTTGAACAGGAAAATTGCCCTCCTCCCCGCCCCCCCACTTCCACCCCTGGTGTCCCTGCCACCATCCCCTAGTTGCCTCAGATATAAACCTAGGAGTAGAATCATTCTTGACTGCTCCCTGCCCTTCATCTCACATCCAGCCCGTCATAAAGGGCTGTCAAATTCTACCCCTAAATATCTCACCAGTCCTTCTATTTCTCTGTGGAGCTACTGCCACCACCTTAGGCCAAGCCACCTTCGTGTCTTTTCTGGCTGGTGGTAGATGTTCAGTACATTTTATTGAGTGAATGAATAAGTAAACAGGACAGAGAATAAGATATAATTAAGGTCAATTGAAGTCGTGATCTCTTTTCTACAAGGTTATGTTCTGAATGTCTATTAAACAGAAGGCATTACTGGGAAGAGTCTAATCAAATATGAGCAAACAGCCCATTTAAATTTTGCATTTCAAATTGAATAAAGAGCACATCCTTCAAAGTGAGAGAGTGGCATGGACATATATACACTACCAAACGTAAAATCAATAGCTAGTGGGAAGCAGCCGCATAGCACAGGGAGATCAGCTCGGTGCTTTGTGACCACCTAGAGGGGTGGGAGGGAGACACAAGAGGGAGGGGATATGGGGATATATGTATATGCATAGCTGATTCACTTTGTTATACAGCAGAAACTAACCATTGCAAAGCAATTATACTCCAATAAAGATGTTATAGTGTCTGGCCTTACATTTAGGTTTTTGGATTTTTTTTTTTTTTTTTTCCGGTACGCGGGCCTCTCACTGTTGTGGCCTCTCCCGTTGCGGAGCACAGGCTCCGGACGCGCAGGCCCAGCGGCCATGGCTCACGGGCCCAGCCGCTCCGCGGCATGTGGGATCTTCCCGGACCGGGGCATGAACCCGTGTCTCCTGCATCGGCAGGCGGACTCTCAACCACTGCGCCACCAGGGAAGCCCCCTCGTGGGAGTTTTAAGTTGGGAATTATAAGCCCAGACTTTCTCTACCTGAATTACCTCTCAGAGTACATTTGGTGAAAGGAATATTTCAACAAAGCTGCATTTAAAAAAATCTGTTGTGTTCTAAGTTAATTGAAGTACGTGGTTCTTCCGAGATTGGGTTTTGCTTTCTCCTCACTGCTAGGTGGCGCTCTAGGACAGGAATTCCGTTGCCAAGCCTGGTGCTAAATATCTTCTTTGAAATACTTTTGTTTCACAGCTCTGTAGAGTTTCAGTGGTGGAAATGGATGGATCCCGGAGCTCACGTCATCCAACCTCTCTTTTTACTTGAAAAAAACAAATAAAGTGACATAAGTGACTTCTTTGGGAAGTAAGGGTCTTGGAGTAATTCTCATAGGATGCTCTTACCACGCTTTAAAATTTCTTCTAATTTGACCCTACAAGAAGCTGCCACAGAGCTCTCTCTTTACACAACTTAAACACTGTATGTCCATCTTTATTACGTGAAGGTGGAGGGGAAACACCAACATAACCATATTTGGAAGCTACAACTACTAATGCTACCTTGCTCCCTTGAAAAAGTTCTAAGGAAAAAAAAAGTCACCTTTCCATCTTTATTTTGGACTTTCCAAGCAGATATGTTTTTACCCTCTTTTATAAATTTCTGTTGAAAAAAATGCAAAATTCTTACAATTTAAGCACATTTTGAGCCTTTAAAAGGATTTTCTTATCCCAGGGCATTAAATTGTGTGTTTGTGTTTTCTTGGGGGAAGGTCCGTGGCTTCCTTGGATCTTCAGGAATGATTAAGAATGCCTTCAGGAATCTTGCAGCCTGTGTTAAAAGACCATAGAGGAGATGGAAATCAACTGTTAACCCTTGTGACTTCACTCTCTGGTGAAGGCAAGCAACTTCTATGGTGCAGAGAATGGGTTTGACTCACAACGAGATCTTAAATCACTTCTAATAACCATCACTTCATAGGGCTGTACACATCACAAAGCAGCAGAGACAGCTGCCATCAAAAGCTAATGAGTTTGGGTCACATTAGCACAAGGATCATATATAAGTTCAGCACCCTGTTCACTTCTGGGCAACACAGCATTTACAGAAGAGGTAGACCATCATTCCCAAGAGTATTGCTTAAATAATAAGAGCTTTATTGAGTTTATGTAAGGTGCCACAAGCTGCTTGTTACAGATTATCTGCTTTATACAGATTATCTCATTTAATCCTTTCAGCACCACTGTGGAGTAGGTACTATTACTCCTGTTTTACAGATAAGAAAATTGAGGCACAGAAAGGTTAAATATCTTGCCCACACTGACAGAAGTTAATATTGTGTCATAAGAATGTTAATATTAACTAAGTACTTATTATATGCTATACCTTCTACATATTTTATTTAATTTTTACAGCATCCCTATTACTATTCCTGTTTTACAAGAGGAGAAACCTGAGGCTCAGAAAATTAATTTACCCAAAGTCACATCTAGTAAGTGACAGGAACTAAATGTTTGACTCCTTCAAAGAGTTGTCTACGTTGTCTCACACCATGCTTCTTCTATTCCCTCTTAAACCCCCTCCACTTCCACCCACACCACTGTATCAAAAGTGCTCCTGTAGAGGTCACTGGTAACCTCCACATTGCTGATTCTAAGAGTCAGCCCTCAGTCCTCATCTTGCCTGACCCATCGGTAGCATTTGACGCCCTTTCTCTCCTTCAGGATGCCACATTCTCTAGGGTTCCCTCCTACTTGTTGGTTTATGCTTGGCATCTCCTTTCCCGGCTCCTCCTATTTCCCCCTCACCTCTTAATGCTGGAGGACACCAGCCTTCACTTTCTTGGTGAGTTCCTCCTGTCCCATGGCTTTTTTTTTTTTTCCCATGGCGTTTAATTATCATCTATATGTTCCCACATATTTATCTCCAGCCCAGACCTCTCTCCTGAACTATATACTCAAATGCCCGCTTGACCTCTACACTCAGATACCCAAACAACATCTGAAACTTAGCAGGTCCAAAATGGAACTCACGGTCTTTGCCCTGTCTGCAACCAAAACCATGCCTTGTACAGAGTCTTTTGTAACCCACGTGACTGCAACTCCCTTCATCTAACTACGCAGGCCAAAACCCTGGGAGTTATCACCAACTCTCCTCTTTCTCTCACATCCTGCACCCAATCAGCGGGGGAGTCCTACTGGCTTTACCTTCAAAATGTATCTGGCATCCGACCCCTTCCCCACCACGCCTACTCCTACCCCCTGGTCTGAATCACGGTGTGTAGCCCAGGTTACTTCAGCAGCCTCCTCATCTAGCTTCCCTGCGTCCTGCGTTGCTCTTTCACTCTGTTCTCCACAAAGCAGTGAGAGAGAAACTTTCAAACCATAAGTTGGAAGGAATCTGTCCTCTGCTTGAGACCCTCCAAGGGCTCACCAGTTCTACTCAGAGTCCTTGCAGTGGCCCTCAGTGGCATTGCCAGATAAAATGCAGGATGCCCAGTTAAACTTGGATTTCAGATAAGCAGCAAATAATTTTTTAGTGTAAGTATGTCTCATGCAATATTTGGGACATAGTTATACTTAAAAATATTCATTGTTTATCTGAAATTCAAATGTAACTGGAATCCATATTTTTATTTGCTAACTCTGCCAACCCTACCCACAAGGCCCTAGCTGACGTGTGCCCCCCATTACCTTCTGCCCTCGTCCCCACAACCTCCCCCTTGCTCACTCCATTCCTCCCACACTGACCTTGCTTTCCTCGAGTAAAACAGGCAGCTCCCACCATTGGCTTTGCCTTGGCTCTTCTCTCTCTAGTATCTGCATCTTCTCAAAGAGGTCATTTTGAAAATGACTACTTGACCCCGCTCTCCCAATGCCTCCTACCCTGCCCTACTTTCTTCCATAGCACCTAACATCTAACGTATGATGTAACTTCTTATTGTGTATTGTCTGTCTCCAGCAACCAGAGTATGAACTCCACAAGCAGGTATTTTTACCTATTTTGTTCACGATTATATCCCAAGGGGCTAAAACAATGGCACATAGGTACCTGATAAATATTTGTTGAATGAATGAATGATTTCAAAAGACTACGCTCCTTTCCATTGCGTTATATCCCCTCTGTTTCAACTTGTCTTATGAAAAATATTTGAAGAACCGGAGAATGTGTGTGGTTTGGAGAGGAGGTTATTGGCTGAGGTGGGGATTGCACGTATATCCCAGCTGGGATAGTCCTCTGTCCTGGGACATTCTGGGTCAAGGCACGGGGACTGTCCATGTCTCTCTGCCCAGGCAATCACGATGTCCCTCAGCACCCTATTTAACAAAAACTTGTTTATTTTCTATCTGCCAGGCCCCATGCTAAACTCCAAGGATATGAGAGTAAACAGGATACTTCCTACCTAGAAGGACCTTCTAGTGGGGTTGAGGTTCCTGCCTGTCTGATAAAACAAAATTGGGAATTGGGCCTGACTGGCCACATTTGCCCCCTTTCCAAAGAAAGCACCACAGCTTCCAAACACCCTCCATATCCAATCATCTCCCCCCAGGTTTTTTCCTACTCTGGTAATCCCCAGAGAAAAAACAAAATGAATATTAAGCAGCAGCAGTGAGAAGAACATCTGCTCTAACCTCACTGTGACCCCGATGCACTGGGCAGAGATAAATTAAAGCAAGCGCAGGAAGCCTGTTGGCGTCAGTCTCGAATGACGCCAACAGGAAGGTGGAATGGGAGAGAGAGAGGATGAGAGAGTGCACACATGGGCCCCGAGAAGCAGATTTGCTGCTGAAAATCATTTCCTCCTAGAATGTCCCAGTAGGCAGAATAATCGTTAACAACTAGAATAACAATGTTTACTCAATAACTTTGTGTAAATTTGCAACCCACCTTATTTCTACACTATTATGTTCCTGAATTACTGATTAGAGAAATCACCATCTCAGTATGCAGTTGCTAACTAGAAAATTCTACAGCGGTTTGCAGAAATGTAGTAGTAATACAGCTAAAATGCATAAACTATAAGATGGAGCAAGAAGTAGCTTTGGGGGAGGATGGTTTTCTCTTCTCTCTCTCCCCCTTCATTCTGGGTGGACCTTCAGCTTGTACTGGTCACTCAATGAGAGGGCTGTCATTTTCTAATTCAATGAAAAGTTACTATGGCCTATTTGGCACAGGCTGTAAAACTTCCTGTTTCCATGGTATTAAATTTACCAAAAGAGCTCATCCTTTACTAAAAGAAGACAGTTCCCTAGTGCAACTGACCAGGCAGAGAGAGGGTTAAAAAAAAAAAAAAAAGTAGGCCTTGGGATCAACTAAATGCCAGTAGCAAGAACTTGTTCTTTCTTCTTGTGAAAACTGACCAGATGCTAGCTGGAACTCAGGACACCTTAGATGACAGCCCAGGGTTCTAGAGGGAAATCCTAGACCTGCCAGATCTTGTAAGGCAGAACTGGCCCAGCCAAACTGGGGAGGAGCCATACTGATCCTCAGCATCCTTAGATTTTCATTTTCAACTCTTCTTTCTCTGACCTTTGTTTGCTGTGCCCCATGAGGGGCCCTGCCCTGCCCTCCCCCTTCACAGCACATGCAGGCCCTGCTAGGCAGCGTGACCCTTGTTTCACTTTTTAGAGGCAGAATTTGGCGATCCAGTTTAAAACTTTACCCATCACTCTTAGTAACTATTAGTGTCTTATAGTGAAATCTAGTCCCCTGACTAAATCTTCCCTCTTTTTTTTTTTTAACAATTGCACATATAAAGGGGAGAGAATCTATGCTCTCTGCATATTTGCTTCAACAACTTGAAGATTTTCCCATCAGTCCTTTATCTTTGGCTTAACATAATGTTTTTCTTTTTCTTGGTAATGTCCTAGGAGGAAGTATCTTTTTTTTTTTTTTTTTTTTTAGGAGGAAGTATCTTAAACTTATTTTGGCACTGGGCATTTATCCTTCCTATCACCTTGATGAGGTGGGAATCTTGGAATAAATAAGATTCAAATTGCAAAAATCATTTTAAAAATTAATTAAATAATTTTACTGGAAAAAAATTACACCTTGAGCACCAGAGTAAGAGCGCTATTTTCAATCATTTTAGTAGATCATGTCCCGAGAACAAAATGCTCAGGGCAGGCCCGGCAGACCGTCCACAACCATTGGGAACATTCAGGCTGAATGTTCAGTGCCATTACTTTCATGTTAAAGGTTAATAAAATTTCCGCTGCTGCAAAAACTAGGATCTGATAGGATCCACTTACAACTTTATCCCGAACCCCAATCTTCTTCCCAGGGAACTTGGCCGTCTAGGAGGGGAATGTGATAAAACCAAGTCAAAAGGAATAGCTAATGACTATAAGCATTTAGATGACCTTTCTTGGAGTGCTTGTCTTTTGGAGAAGCAGTGAATGAATCAAGAAAATGAGGCTTTAAATGTCCAGGACCAAATAGGCCCTTTTTAGCTGCTGTGCCTCAAAGTAATAGAAGAATTAACTTAAATTCTGCGACTATGCCAAGAAGAAACCATTCCATTGACCCTCATCATAACTGAGACAACTTTTAGTTCCTAATCAACCCTCCCCTTCTCCAGACAGATGCCAGTTCCCCTTGTTTCTAATTCCTCACCGGTGGCAACATGAAGTGGTATTATTTTAACTATGAAAGGACGTTAAATTTCTTCATCACTTTGTCCAAAAATGTGTGATCCAGTCACATACAAAATGAAAGATGGCCATTAAAGATTTTTTCCAAGATAACTGAGTCTCCACCTCCCCCAAATCAAAGGACCCATTTTAAACTGAGGAATAGGCTCTAAGAGGAAACACTAAAGCCAAGTGTGAATAAATGTCTAGCCCACTGGTCCTGGATGGCTAAAGCCCAGCTACTTCATTCAATCAACAAATACTTGCCAGGGACCTACCATGTGTCAGGCATTGTGCTAGATGCTAAAGACAGATGTCGTTCCTGTCTTTAAGGATTCCACAGTTTGGTGAGAGGATGGACAGGATGGCGGGAACTTGCCGATGAGCAACCACTGTAGGCTTGATAAATGCTCTGTGGAGCATGTTTAGGGATCCTCGTCAGCAGAGAAGGCCTGACCCAGCCTAGGGCTGGAGAGCAGGATACGTTGCAGGGAAGACTTCTCTGAAGTTTTTGCCTATGCTAGGTTTTGAATTTCATATTACCTGTCTCTGGTTTTAGTGCATAGAAGGTATTTAAAAACCAATGGAAAGGTATTTCAAAAGCACAAAAGGAAGAAAGGAAATATGGGAGACGTATTCCAGTTGTGGGGAGATGGGGAGTTTAAAAAATAAGTTTAAGGAAAATACCCAGAACCTCTAAAGAAGGTAAAAGATGATCTTATGACCGTTTATGTCAAGCGAAGAGCATTTCCTAAAGAGCCTACCTAACTTTATTTGCACAACTGATCATGGCCCAAACATTTTACAAGTCTGTAAAATGTATAAGGTGATTTTCTTTTTTTGCCAATTTAAGGAAGATAACTCTGAGGTTTGTAGTTTATTGTCCTGTAGGACATTAACCAATTTGAAACTAACTTAGCAAATTTATTTCACCATTCTTTTTTCTTTTCTTCATTAATTATAAAAACCCCAAGTTTTCACATTGCTTTTAAAAACAACTTTGCCATCCTGCTGGTTTCATCATTAGAGTTAATAAAACTTTGAAATGAGCTCACTATTTTTTGTTTAAAAATCAGGCTTGTAACATTTTGGGAATTACCCTTTGATAGATAAGTATGACCAGAAAATAATAGCTCATTTTAAAAGCATATATGGTATGCAAAGTGCTTATTAAATAAAGGTTTTGAATTTAGTGATATTACCCAACCCTTATTAGCTACATTCTCCTCTGTTTTTCCATCATAAGAAAAATAGGGATATTCAGTAATGATCTAGACTCAGCACTTTCATCTAGGCAGCAATCTCAACTATTGATCTGTCACCTATGTGAACTAACAGGGACCTTTTTTCACTGCTTCATCTAGGGGCCTATGGAAATGTTAATTTGTGGGGTTTTTTCCTTGTGCTTTAAAAAGCATATACATTTACAGAGATTAATTTGAGAACACCAGAACCATATAGTACCATGTAGAAATTAAGAAAGTGTATACCTGCCAGGAAGCAAGCTTACATCCTGCTGGAAGTAGTGCAGTATTGTGATTAGGACACTTTCTTCTGAGCTTGGCCATCACAAGATCCAAAACTTTTGACATGAGTTTAAACTGAGTAATTTTTAAATTAGTTCATGGTTATTTTTAAAGGAGTTCATTTCTTCTTCACTTAATTAATTGCATATAAATTGAGAGACAAGTGTATAGATAAATAAGGTGGAGAGTGAGTATGCACCAAGCAAAGAGACCACATGTGCAGAGGTATAGAGATGTGGGGAGCAAGGGAAGAGTGTATTTGAGGAACTCCAAGTAGATGAGTACGACTGGATCACTGAGCAGATAAGGTCATGAAGAAATAAAGCTGCCCCAAATAGAAGCCAATGAAAATGGGCCTTGCAAGCCATACAAAGGAGTGGAGATTTCTGAGGGCAATAAGGAGTCATTGAAGGATTTCAAATGCACTTTGTAAAGATCACTGATAGCAAATATGAAGCATAGACTGAAGGAGGCAAGATTGGAAACAGGGTCACTCGTTAAGAGGTTATTGCAATAATCCATAATCCATGTAGAAGTAATGAAGGCCTAAAGGAGGACATAGGGGTTAGGGAGGATCAGATTACCTCCCCTTGAAAAGGAAACTGTCCAAGATCTTATCAGAAAGTATAACTCTTTCCCATGTCTTGTCTCCACATCTATTTGTATGAAAGCAAAGAGATAACAATAACATTCCAAGCAGGAATTTTATCTGTGTGTCTTGAATCTGTTCACAGGGAATAATATTGTTTCACATTTGGCCTCTCCAGCTGTATCTTTTGCTGTATATACATTTAAGAACTCAGAGTCTATGAAACTTTCCCCACGTTCCTAAGAAGAGCACCCTAAGAGGAACTGGTCATGTGGCAGAAACCTTGAACTACAGTTATCTCCAAGCCTTTTGAAAACAGAAAGTTTTCATTTTTACAATTCCAAGGAATCACTTATAACTAATCAAAGCTCTTTTTCTTAAAAAAATGCATCATTTTCTTTTGCTAAAGTTGGTATTTTCTTTGGCATGTAATGGAAAGATAGATAAGTTGATCTCTTAGAGGGGACTAGGATCCCAACTGGTCGTTTAAGAATGAGAAGGAGACAACTGAGGAGTCCAGGACCTAAAGCCATCTGGGAAATTGGTGGAGTAAAGATCTCCAAAAATTCTCTCTTTCATGAAAGCAAAGAAGACATTGGCAACATTGTGAGAATCAACTTGTTCAGAACTCTGGAAATTAACCAAAGGCTTGCAGCAATCCGAGGAATGTTCAAGAAAAACTTGGTAAGAAGAGCACGCATTGTGGGATTTTAACTTGCGCTATTTCTATTCCCCCTTTCCCCAGCATCATGGTGATATTGAAACCAACAATCGCAGTGAAAATCAGCAGCCTGGCAGCTACTGTAGGGGCGCAGTAGGACTGGAGCTTCTTCACAGTCCCATTACCAGAGAACTTTTATATTTTGACCTGTCTAGCAGTTCCCTGGAAGACTCCACTAGCAAGTATATCTTTATTTGACTTGAGGCAGAGTTCAACCAGTGCAAACAACCTGTTCCCTGGGGATATTTATTGAAAACAATCAGAGACAATTATTTTACATCATGAATGCCTGAGGCAGTAGATAATAGTTGGGACAGTAGCTGAACCAAAAGTCTTAAAAGAAAAGTAGGGCATGAGATACACCTAGAACTTTGAAAAGCTCTGATGTACATATTCCTGAGATTCTAGAAAGCTGTTTGAGGCTGTGCATATGCTCTGGAAAGAATGAACTTGGACCCCTACAGCACATTATATACAAAATTAACTCAAAATGGATCAAAGACCTAAGAAAATACAGGCATAAATCTCAGTGACCTTGGATTAGCAATGATTTCTTGGATATGACACCAAAAACAGGCAACGAAAGAAAAAACAGACAAATTGGATTTCATCAAAATAATTTTGTACTTCAAAGGATACATCAGGAAAATGAAAATATAGCCCAAAGAATGGGAGAGAATTTTTGCAAATATATAAGGGACTTGTGTCTAGAATACATAAAGAAATCTTACAACTCAGTAACAAAAAGGCAACCAGCCCAATTAAAATGGGCAAAGGATTTTAATAGATATTTCTCCAAAGAAGATAAACAAATGGCCAATAAACACACTAAAAGGTGCTAAACATCATTAGCAATTAGGGAAATGCAACGCAAAACCACAAAGTAATACTTCAGAGTCACTACCATGGCTACAATAAAAAAGACAGAAAATAACAAGTGTTATGGGGATGTGGAGAAATTGGAACCCTCATACGTTTCTGGCAAGAATATAAAATGATGCAGCTGCTTTGAAAAACAGTCTGGCTAAATACAGAATTACCATATGACCTGACAGTTCTACTCCTAGCTGTTTACCCAAGAGTAATGAAAAGTGATGTCCTTACAAAGACTTGGACATAAATGTTCATAGAAGCATTATTCATGATAGTGAAAGAAGTGGAAACAACCCAGTGACTCATGACAACAAATGGATGAATGCATAAACAAAATGTGGTATATCCATACAATGAAATATTACTCAGCCATAAAAGGAATGGAGAAATGATTCATGCTACAACATAGATCAACCTTGAAAACACTACGGTAAGTGAAAGAAGCCAGACACAAAAGGCCAAATATTGTATGATTCTATTTATATGAAATTTCTAGAATAGGCAAATCCATAGAGAGAGAAAGTAGATTAGTGATTGCCAATGGCTGGGGGCGGGGGGGAGAATAGGGAGTAACTGTTAACGGGTATGGAGTTTCTTTTTGGAGCGATGAAAATATTCTGAAATTAGATAATGGAAATGGTTTCTTAGCTTTATGAATAAGCCACTGAATTGTGCACTTTAAAGGAGTGAATTTTATGGCATGTGAATTATGTCTCAGTTTTTTAAAAAGTTAATTTAAAAAAGTCTTTTGATTGGAGCAAAAGCCTATATCTGATCAAGCGGGGCTGTTGACTTCACAGACTACAAAGGAGGCTCAGGACACAGTGCCGTATGGGATCTTAATCAGAGACATGGATCAGAATCACTTGTGGAGCTTTTAGAACATACAGACAATAGGCCCACTTTTAAGTTTTCTGATTTAGTGGGTCTGCAGTGGAATTATGAGTGTTTCCATGCCCCAATTCCCATCCTGTCTCTTAAAGTGTGGATAAGACCAAAGCTACGATTTTATATATTCCTAATTTAGGTGTCGAGGACTGCCCAGTTATTAGAGGACAGCATGAGAAATTAGAATCAAGAAATCCAGATTCCTCTCATTCTAAGTCATTTTGGTTCTATACCAAGGTTTCTCTCCTCTACTCTAAGAGCAACTGCTGTCCATAACTCATGTTTCATGAAGAGTATTTACAAAGCATATTGGTCACTTACACTTATTTTCCCAAATTCATGCCAATATTTCAGCTGTGTTAGGTATGTAAGAGGTACTCAATAAATGTAATTTATTTTCCCTTTTTGAAAAAAAATGAATTTATTTATTTATTATTTATTTTTGGCTGCATTGGGTCTTCGTTGCTGCATGTGGGCTTTCTGTAGTTGTGGAGAGTGGGGGCTACTCTTCGTTGCGGTGAGAGAGCTTCTCATTGTGGTGGCTTCTCTTGTTGCAGAGCATGGGCTCTAGGCACATGGCCTTCAGTAGTTGTGGCACACGGGCTCAGTAGTTGTGGCTCGCAGGCTCTAGAGCACAGGCTCAGTAGTTGTGGGTCACGGGCCTAGTTGCTCTGCGGCATGTGGAATCTCCCCAGACCAGGGCTTGAACCCCTGTCCGCCACATTGGCAGGCAGATTCTCAACCACTGCGCCACCAGGGAAGTCCCTTCCCTTCTTTATATCTACTTATGTCTGAGCCCCTAAAGCCTTAGGAATGAATAGCTTTCTCTAATAGTAACTTTGAAATTTGGAATAGTAGCTTTTGTAATAATACTTGGAGTATTTGGGGAATAAAAAGAATTTAGATAAGGATTAATATTGGTTGGTCTAAAAGTAAATATGAATTCTAGTCAAGATTAGAAATCTCCTTCATCACTGAATGGCATTATGTATGTAAATCTGTTGCTCACAACCTCAGTCTTGGCAAGTATTAAAACACGAACTCTCTAAGGTTGTCCCAAACACAGTGGGTCCCAGAAAAAGAAGAATGACTCATGACAAGAACCCCGTGGAGTGCTTCAATCTGTTTCCATGATTTATAATCCCCTTACCTCAGTGGTGACTTCCACTATTTGGTCCAGACCTACAGAGGCCATGTCTGACATTTTGGCAGAGAGAGGGGCATGTACCATCTTGACTCTATCTTGGGCTCACAAATCATCTTTCTTTCCTGCAAGTTATCAGCTGCTTAATTATAGATGAGAAGTTTGCATCTGTGGCCAGAAACCAGGGCCAGGTTTAATAAAGCCTGAACTGGCTCCCAGTTTCCAAGGACAATCAACATCAAGGAATTCCCACTGCACACTTGCCCAGGACTATAGGGGTGATGAAAAATGCCCGTCTTCCCAAGTGTAATGTTTTTTCAGATTCATGAATGGCTACTGACAATGTCTAATAAAACAACTGCTAATACATCTGGGTTTGAGTGAGATGGCAAGAAAACCAAAACTATCAAGGTGACCTACAAAAATCACTTCCCGTAGGTCTCCATTCCTCTTCCTCTAAAACAACATTCAGGGCACTTTGGTATGGCCCCGAAAAGGTAGGGGAGAGAAATGAATAACTTTTCAAGATTCTTTAACTTCTTTAACTTGGGTCTTTGTTGTTGTTTTTTTAAATATAAATTTATTTATTTTATTTGTTTATCTTTGACTATGTTGGGTCTTCGTTGCTGCGCACGGGCTTTCTCTAGTTGTGGCGAGCAGGGGCTACTCTTCGTTGGGGTGCTCACCTCATTGCGGTGGCTTCTCTTGTTGTGGAGCACAGGTTCTAGGCGTGCGGACTTCAGTAGTTGTGGCACATGGGCTCAGTAGTTGTGGCTCACGGGCTCTAGCGCGCAGGCTCAGCAGTTGTGGTGCACGGGCTTAGTTGCTCCGTGGCATGTGGGATCTTCCCAGACCAAGGATTGAACCTGTGTCCCCTGCATTGGCAGGCGGATTCTTAACCACTGTGCCACCAGGGAAGCCCTAACTTGAGTCTTTGAAAAGATTCAGAAGGGTCTACAGAAAAAAGTCTCTCATCCACTTCCCTTAATCCTCCAGTGTCTTATCCCAGGGCCAATGGTGCCAGGCATCGTTTTAGGTCCTGGGGATAGAGCAGTGAACGAAACAGAGTCCCTGTCCTCAATGAGCTTACATTCTAGTATGGAGAGACACAAAATAGCTTTGGGTCCTGGTAAACCCTATGAGAAACATAAAATAGCCTGAGAAAGACCAGCCTTTGAGGCTCTCAAGGAGAGCTTGGTCGGCTTTGCCAAATGTTGCCAAAAGGTTGAGTGTGGAGCTACATGTAGTGATGTGTCTACCGGATTTCCCAGCATGAAGATGGTTGGTGACCTTGACAGTGGAGGGTAGGGATAGGAGCTTGATTACGATGGGTGGAAGAATGAATGAGAAGTGAGACAGTGGGGACAATATTAACTCACTCCAGAGACTTGCTGTGAGTGGGCAGAGAAATGGGACAGTAGCTGGCATGTTGTTGTACAAGTGAAATGAAACAGCACATATAAAGTGCTGAGACCAACACCTGGCACAGAGTGAGCACATAGCTATTTTTAGTATTATCTTTCCTATCCCTAGACCTTTCTATATCTATTCAAAGCACATTTTCTTCTAAAAATATTTTCAATCTCTGATTGTCTTATTTGAGTCCTGGGAATGTACAGTGACTCAGAGAATCATCCACAGTTATGAATGATTGTATCTCTGGCGACTATAGACAAAAGTTACTGTTCCAGGAATTGTAAAAGGAAAGGCTTTGTGCTTAAGTGGCTTGTCAGAGTGCATTTGGTGCTGGCAGGGTGAGGTCAGATGACAAGTCATTTCAGCCTGAACGAGTGCTTTGAAGGGGCTGCCAAGTACCAGATTCCAGGCAGGACGTGATTTTTCTCCTTTTTCTCTCTGCTGCTGGGTCCCACCTTCAGCTCAATCATAGTACAGATGTGAGAGCACCCACATTCATTGTCTCTAGACAGGTTTTCTGGCATTTGCATATTTTCCTACGACAATTGTTGGGCGGTGGCGGGTTTGTGATTTGTTTGCTTTTGGTCTTTTATTTGAGAAATGCCTGCCACACAGACATATTTCCCAGTTGTCACTGTCTATGATCACGTAAATGGCCATAAGGATGGAAAGACAAAGCAACTTGGACAACTTACAACCAAGGTAAACTACCCTAGCAGAAGGGGAAGAGCGCTAATGGTGTCTATCCTAAGTCATTCTAGTCCTGTTCCTCAAGGCACCAGCTCATGTCCCAAGCAGTAGCTCCATATTCGTTTCAAAACCTGGGCATATGTGCAGCATGTCAATCCTGTTAAAGCATCAGTTAATCCCAGATTCTCAGTAAATGAATGTATTTGTAGCCAGCTGGATAGCTATTGTTCTGGAAAGAGAAGAACATTCCTTCTTATCTTCAAGGGGATAAAGTCAGAATGGACCCTTCTGTTTCACCTTCTGCCAGCTGAAAGGCACCATCCTGAAGCTTCTCCTCTTGGCGTTGTGGCTTCTTAAATCGCTCCCTTGATGTCTCTTTAGCATTGTCTCCTTTTTGAAAGCAATTTGATGGATATTCATTACATAACCCCATGTATTTGTGACTTCAGTCATTGCTTTGCATTGACATAGAGTTGTTCTGTGTGTCTTATTTTTCCAACTATAACTGTGAGCCCCTTAAATTTCTTTGAATTCCCTTCAGCTGAGTATATAGTGTAGACACTCTGTAAATACTTTTGAATTAGTTCTAATGCATTACTTTACCCTCGAGGATCTTAGCATTTCACTGGGGAGGTGAGGGATACTCAGGTGAAATAGTTCAATAACAAGGCAAAGCAACAATTCAATGCCAAAGTGGAAATGTAGACCCAGGAGGTACAGTGCCAAGGATTCCAGGAGAGAAAAAGTCACAAGGCTGGGCCAGTCTGAGAAGGCTCTTACTTGCCCTGAGAGAATAAGTCAATAGTTGGTTTTACAAGTGAATCTACCCGGCATAATAATATTACTGCAGCTGTCATTTTGTCTTTTGTACACAGATCTGTCTGCTTCCCAAAAGGAATTTGTTCTATAGACAAGCCTAGATCCTGGCCCCTAGAAATCTCCCAGCAAAGTTTACCTCTGTCCTCTTTTCCCACTTTCCGAAGCCCTTTCATCACTATTTTTTTAAACCTCTGTTTCTATGAAAAGATTTATCTTATGGTTCAGCTCTCTAAAAGAAAGAGCCGATAGCAGGAGAATGGGCATAGAAAGGATGCATGCGCTTTCCTGTGCTGTTTTCTGGGTGCCGCACTTGTGCTTTTAATCCTGCTGCTGTCAAGCTCCATTAGGAGATTTGAGCATCAGCCTCCTACCTTTGGGGCCTGACCTCCCATCAGCGCTGGCTGAAATGAGGACAGTGTTTGAGAATGGTAATCAAGAAGAAAGACAGGTTGGGTATTTGCAAGGAGCCCTTACCATCCTTACAGCCCAATCACCTTTCATATCACACAGGGGCATTTATCTTCCCAGTTATAAGCACGGACCGCCATTAGGGAAGCCATCAAGATGCCATGTGCTGGCATCCATAAAGTGATTTTAAAACAGTAGTAGAGGATCAAGCCTAAGCTTCTGTAACCCTCGTATACTTTTGAAAAGGAATGGATTTCCTCTTTCTAGGAACATGGAACAGTGCTGGAGGAGCAGGGCCTCCTTTTCCTCCAAAGTAGGCAAAACAATCCTGGTAATCACGGGGTGACAGATGTTACAGCCAGACAGCCTTCACATATGGCCTTTGATGTGATTTTAGTTGGTCAAAGCAATACTTGGACTCTTGCCTCAGACCACTGGCAGCAAGTTTCTGGGAAGGAAAAGGTCCCCTGGTTTCCCTTTCTTTGCATTTGATATAAAATAGGAACCAGTGCCATAGAAAGAATCCATGCGGATGTTTGTTTTTCAAGCTGAAATTAACACCTTTGTTGTCATCAGCAGAAAATATTAAGAGCCCGTCTATGCAGGTTATTATGCTGGATCTCAAACCAGAATCTGTATATTTTTTGTGAGCCCTTAGTGTTAAAAAGCACTGATTTGCACTCAGCAAATATATGAAAAAAATAGATGGAATATAAAGCTCAAAATCATTGTCAGTAGGGAAAATAAATAGAAAGATTATGAGTGTTTATCCCTATCTTGTTTCCACAGCTAATTATTGAAATAAATGCTTCTTTTTTTGAGAAAAGCTCAAAAGTTTACATAGAAATTTATTTGCTGAACCAGGCATTATTTTGGAATTTTAATTTATTTGTTAAAATTTAACTTGGAATTAAAATTTGCAAAATTTGAATTTGCAAAAGAAAAAGTTGTATATTAATGCCTACAATTAGTTTTAGTGATACAAGTCCAACACACTCGTTTTTTGAAATGGTTATTTATCCTTCATTAGGTTGAAGCAAAAAATTTTCTAGTATAATCAGTGAGACAAATATATTTAGTATTGGAGGGTTAAGGTAAGTTCAGACAGAATGGCCTCAGAAGAAAGAGGAATATAGATTTATGAGGTGATATGCCATGAAAAACTACAAATGTGAGTTTGGATGTAAAGTAGCAAAGGAGAGACTGAAGTAGCAGCAAATGTCCAGATGACAATGAGCAAATCACTTCTGATATGAGAGCCTGGGAGAGCAATACTGAGCTAAATACAAAGATTTAGGGCTCTCCTTTGGACAGCAATGATAATAGTAGGAGAGTGGTCTCAAAGAAATTTCCACAGGAAATAGGACAGTTTGCTCTATAAGACGTGACATAGGAGAAAACAATTTATATGGTAGATTTTTAATGATAACTTCTGATATAAGAAGAAAATATTGACTTGTGGTGCTCACCTTGGCCTGAATAAATAATGCTCTGGACTTAGGCCATTCTGGCTAGACTCAGCATTGCCCAAACTGCGGTGTTTAGAATGACCTCATCATGATTCCCCTGTGTCTTCAAGCAGCTTGCTAATTAGGAGAACACCATTCTTTTCCCTTGTGCCTGGATATGCTATATAAAGTCTTTTTAGAGGGCAAATATTGCCTCCTCTTTTTGTTGTTGTGATGTTGCTGTCCTTCATTTTTTCTTTTTTTCCAGCTTTATTGAGCTATAATTGACAAATAAAATTGTACGTATTTTAAAGTGATAGTTTAATATACGTATACTTTGTGAAATGATGACCACAAATCAAGTTAATTAACACATCCATCACCTCCCATAGTTACCTTTGTGTGTGTGTGTAATGCGAAAATTTAAGGTCCACCCTCACAGCAAATTCTAAGTATACAATACAGTATTATTAACTATCTTCACTGTGCTGTACATTAGTTCCTCAGAACTTATTCATCTTACAACTGAAGGCTTGTACTCTTTGACCAGCGTCTCCCCATTTCCCCCACACCCCAGCCCCTGTTAACCACCATTCTACTCTCTGTTTCTATGAGTTCAGCTTTTTTAGATTCTACATATAAGTGATATTATGCAGCATTTGTCTCTCTCTCTGACTTACTTCACTTAGCACAATGCCCTCAAGTCCCATCCATGTTGTCACAATGGCAGGATTTCCTTCTTTCTCATGGCTGAGTCATATTTGTATTCAAATTATTCATATATATATCTCACATCTTCTTTATCCATTCATATGTCGATGGACACTTAGCTTGTTTCCATATCTTGGCTATTGTGACTAATGCTGCAGTGAACATGGGAGTGTAGATACCTTAGAGATACTGGTTTTGTTTCCTTTTGCTATGTATCCAGAAGTGGGATTGCTGGATCATACTGTGTTCTATTTTTAATTTTTTGAGGAAACTTTACACTGTTATTGATAATGGCTGTACCAATTTACATCTCCATCAATAGTATACAAGGATTCCCTTTTCTTCACATCCTCACCAACACTTGTTACCTCGTCTTTTGGATAAAAGCTGTCCTAACAGGCGTAAGGTGCTATCTGTGGTTTTGATTTGCATTTTCCTGATGATTAGTGAAGTTGAACACCT
Source organism: Physeter macrocephalus (assembly GCF_002837175.3). Lineage (NCBI taxonomy): Eukaryota > Metazoa > Chordata > Mammalia > Artiodactyla > Physeteridae > Physeter > Physeter macrocephalus. The sequence goes on from NC_041217.1 coordinate 50,043,705, forward strand.
TTTAATGTTACCTGTTGTCCATTTGTATGTCTTCTTTGGAAAAGTGTCTATTCAAGTCCTTTGCCCATTTTTAATCAGACTATTTTGTTTTTGTTTTTGCTATTGAGTTGTATAAGTTCCTTATATATTTTATATATTAACCCCTTAACAGATATATGGCTTATAAATATATTCTGCCATCCCATAGGTTGCCTTTTCATTATGTTTATTGTTTCCTTTGTTAGGCAGAAACTTTTTAGTTTTATGTAGTTCTACTTATATCTGCACTTGTTGCTTATGCTTTTGATGACATATCCAAAAAATCATTGCTACGGCCAATGTCAAGGAGCTTTTTCCCTATGTGTTTTCTTCTAGGAGTTTTACAGTTTCAGGTCTTACATTTAAGTCTTTAATCCATTTCAAGTTATTTTTGTGTGTGTGTGAGCAGTGTAAGATAGGGATCCAGTTTCATTCTTTTACACATGGATATCCAGTTTTCTCAACACCATTTATTAAAGGAACTATCCTTTCCTCTCCCCCTATTGTATGTTCTTTGAGCCCTTGTCAACGATTAGTTAACCATACCTGCATGTGTTATTTCTGGGTGCTCTATTCTGTTCCATTGATATTTGTGTCTGTTTTTATGCCAATACCATACTGGTATTTTTTTGTGTGGTACACGGGCCTCTCACTGTTGTGGCCTCTCCTGCTGTGGAGCACAGGCTCTGGACGTGCAGGCCCAGCGGCCATGGCCCACGGGCCCAGCCGCTCTGCGGCATGTGGGATCTTCCCGGACCAGGGCACGAACCCGTGTCCCCTGCATCGGCAGGCGGACTCTGAACCACTGCACCACCAGGGAAGCCCTACCATACTGTTCTGATTACTACTGATTTGTAATATAGTTTGAAATCTGGGAGAGTGATGCCTCCGGTTATGTTCTTCTTTCTCAAGATTGCTTTGACTGTTCAGGGTCTTTTGTGGTTCTATACACATTTTAGGATTGTTTGTTCTATTTCTGTGAAAAATGCCACTGGGATTTTTATAGGTATTGTATTGAATCTGTAGATCACCTTGGGTAGTATGGACATTTTAACAATTTTAATTCTTCCAATCCCTAAACACGGGATATCTTTCCATTTATTTGTGTCTTCTTCAATTTATTTTATCAATATCTTATAGTTTTCTGCATACAGATGTTTCACCTGCTTAGTTAAATTTATTTCTAATTATTTTATTGTTTTTCATGCTATTATAGATGGGATTGTTTTCTTAATTTCTCTTTCTGATAGTTTGTTGTTAATGAATAGAAGTACAACTGATTTTTGTATGCTGATTTTATAGCCTGCAATTTTACTGCATTTGTTTATCAATTCTACAGTTTTTTTGTGGACTCTAGGGTTTTATATATATATATATATATATATATATATATACAGTTATATCATCTACAAATGGAGACAATTTTACTCCTTCCTTTCCAATTTGGATGCCTTTGTCTCTTTTTATTTTCTAATTGCTCTGGTTAGGACTTCCAGTACTATGCTGAATGAAAGTGGCAAGAGTGGGCATCCTTATCTTGTTACTGAGACCAGCATTACCCTGATACCAAAGCCAGACAAGGATACTACAAAAGAAGAAAAGTACAAACCAGCATCCCTGATGAACATACATGCAAAATACTCCACAAAATACTAGTAAGCAGAATTCAATAGCACATTAAAAGCATCATATGTCATGATTAAGTTGGATTTATCCCCAGGATGCAAGGATGGTTCAACATATGCAAATCAATAAATGTGATACACCACATTAATAAAATGAAAGATTAAAAATTGTATGATCATCTCAATAGAGATCATTTGACAGAGTCAACAACCTTTCATGATAAAAACTTTCAGCAAATTAGGTATAGAAGGAATGTACCTCAACATAATAAAGGCCATATATGACAAGCCCACAGCTAACATCATACTTAATGGTGAGAAGCTGAAAGCTTTTCCTCTAGGAACAAGACAAATGCTACATCCTTGATGGCAAAGAAAGACTATAGTGCCAACGATGTTCCTAGGTCTGTTCAGATCTTTTGCATAACTTGAGTAAATCACTTATATATTCTATCCCCATGTGAAGATAGGCTAATAATCCCAGTTCACATAGGCCTGGAGAGGTTCCCAACCATGTGAATTAATTGCCAAATATATAATTGTGTTGAGAAAGATAAGTTAATATCCTGCCTATGTTTTAGGTGGCTAAAAACAGACCAAGGCAAACGAATTCTATTTTTTTTCTTTCTTTCTTCTTCTTATTTTTTTATTTTTCGCTGCGTTGGGTCTTCATTGTTGTGTGCAGGCTTTCTCTAGTTGCGGCGAGCGGGGGCTGCTCTTCGTTGCGGTGCACAGGCTTCTCATTGCAGTGGCTTCTGTTGTTGCGGAGCATGGGCCCTAGGCGTGCGGGCTTCAGTAGTTGTGGCACACAGGCTCGGTAGTTGTGGCTCACGGGCTCTAGAGCACAGGCTCAGTAGTTGTGGCACATGGGCTTAGTTGCTCCACGGCATGTGGGATCTTCCCGTACCACAGGTCTCAAACCTGTGTCCCCTGCATTGGCAGGCGGATTCTTAACCACTGCACCACCAGGGAAGTCCCTCTATTTCTTTAAATCACTCTCCTTTGATTTAAGCAATTGCAGGAACCACTTAAAGAGGTTACAAGTCTGAATAAGAAATTGCTCTTTACTTATTTACTGAATTATCCCGTAGCTTTTTGTGAATTTTGATGCAAAAACGGATTCATCCTTCAATATATTCTGGTGGCCCATGCCAAATGGAAATTGGATGTCAACTTTGCTTCATATGGAAATATAGATGCCCTAAAGCTCTTTGGTGCTGGCTGGAGCTTTCAGGGTATGGGCGTTGGTACTGTATTCCCATACAGCCATGCACTTTTTTACCCTCAGTTTGCTGTACCAGTTACCTTAACTCAGTGGTGAGAAAGTACTTTACTATGATTATAATACATTTCAGCACATTGTTTTAGTGAGTTATATTTGTACCACCACCACCCACCCCCCCGCCCACCCAAGAAAAGAGACTGACCACATTCAACTCTAAAAGCAGCTACACTGGCTGTAAAGTGGTTGCTTAGTCTCGTGCATGGGCCTGTCCTGGCCACCAGGGCAGGTGAGAGGAGCCGGAGGAGAGGATGTGAACACAATCCTGCTCAGAGAGGCTTCCTAGAGTGTGAAAGTAAAAAGGGTTGCTCGATAGTGATATGAACATGAAGCATACAGAGATGAGTCAGGGACCCTAGCAACTCTCTATTTTTTAAAGCTGTCTTTATTGTATACTAACTCTGCATAAGCACTGGGCTAGGCAATCTCCGTATGTGCAGCCTTAAGAGGTAGAGAGTATTTATCTCCCATTTTGCAGCTAAGGAACTAAGGTTAAGAAAGATTAAGTAACTTTCCCAAGGTTACTCTAGCTGTGAAAAGATCCAGACTCAGTTTGTTTGATTAAAAGGTTCATGCTGTTAATCGTTTGATTATTGACTATACTATTTGTTTTTGCAGTATGATTATTTAAAATTCAAGCCAGTAACTCGTAATTCCTGGACTTCCCTGGTGGTGCAGTGGTTAAGACTCCGTACTCCCAATGCAGGGGGCCTGGGTTCGATCCCTGGTCAGGGAACTAAATCCCGCATGCTGTGACTAAGAGCCCACATGCCACAACTAAAAGATCCTGCATGCCACAACTAAAGATCCTGCCTGCTGCAACTAAAGATCCCTCATGCCGCAACGAAGATCCTGTGTGCTGCAACTAAGACCTGGCACAGCCAAATAAATAAATAAATATTTAAAAAAATTCCTGATTCCCAAGAAGCAACTATAAAATAAAAGACTTTATCTTAAGAGAGGATAGATGCTTCACTTGTATTGGGGAGACCAACAAAGGGAGACAAAACGAAATGCAATGTTGAATAAATTTAAATGCAAGATAAAATTCAGACCTTCACAGAGGTAGCACACCCCTTTTTGTTGGATAATTCATTACACCTTACCAGAGTCTCATTTCCAAGGACTTGTGAGAGAAGACCACACCCGCATTATTTCTGGGAGTTTTCAGAACTCATTTTCTCACATTTCTCTCTGTCTCATGTATACTCACACATACTCTTCCTTCCTGACCCGCACTGCAACAGGCACAAAGCCAACCCCCTTCACTTGTCCCTACACACCCACACATTCACTCACAGAAATGCATATTGTCAGTTTAGAAACTTTGCTGAAGATTTGGGGGAAGAAGTTCACAGGAAGGGGTGACATGTGCCTGTGTCCACTTTCCTCCTCTCTTCCTCCTTGTTCTTTTTTTTTTTTCCTCCTTGTTCTTTACATCCCAGGAGCAACAAAGTCTTCCCCTTGCCTCACGGAAAACAGTTTTTTGAAAATCAATTTCCCCCCTAAATTTAGAAAGGAAATTTGGTACATATCCTGTCTATTAATATAACACACCCCTTACAGAGACTGGAGTGGCATTCAAATACATCAATGTTCTTGCAGAATTAATAAATACTGGCACCAACTGAGATAAATAAAGATTTTAAATAGCCTCACTGTTGCTTGAGATTTGCCACCAAATCAGATCAGATCGGCTCAGGTCCTTTCTCAAATGAGATCTTTTCTATACTGATGTTCAGAGGTTTTTGAATTTCAAATTGTGGATAAGGGATTGTAGAACTGTATAAGAGAAAACCACTGAGCTGGGTTTTATAATCTAACCCCTCTCTAGAGACATCTGTGGTCTTAATCACTGATTAAACAGTATTTGACATATTTAAAAAGAAAAACTTAAGTCCTAGCTCTGATTTAATATGTGGCTTGAATGTCAGACGGCAGAGTTGGTCATATGGAAGAAATTAAACTAACACTCCTTTTTTTTTTTCTTTTTCTTTTTTTTTTTTTTTTTTGCGGTATGCGGGCCTCTCACTGTTGTGGCTTCTCCCGTTGCGGAGCACAGGCTCCGGACGCGCAGGCTCAGCGGCCATGGCTCACGGGCCCAGCCGTTCCGCGGCATGTGGGATCTTTCCGGACCGGGGCACGAACCCGTGTCCCCTGCATCGGCAGGTGGACTCTCAACCACTGCGCCACCAGGGAAGCCCTAACACTCCTTTCTGAAGCTTCCACCAGCAAAACCTGTCTTTAGATAAAAAGAATTTTTATTTACCCAATTATACTGACAATACCAAGACAGCTTTGGAAAGACAGGGACAGCCTTCTCAGATAAGGGAGGAGGAGATGTTTCCACTGGCCAAAGAGACTAGATTGAGGTGATGTAGTGCCTGTCTAAAGGGTCCTTTTATTTTGTTATTATTATTTTTAAAAATAAATTTATTTATTTTATTTATTTTTGGCTGCGTTGGGTCTTCACTGCTGCGCGCGGGCTCTCTCTAGTTGCAGCGAGTGGGGGCTACTCTTAGTTGCGGTGCGCAGGCTTCTCACTGCGGCGGCTTCTCTTGTTGCGGAGCACAGGCTCTAGGCACGCGGGCTTCAGTAGTTGTGGCAGGCAGTCTCAGTAGTTGTGGCCCGCGGGCTCTAAAACGCAGGCTCAGTAGTTGTGGCGCACGGGCTTAGTTGCTTCATGGCATGTGGGATCTTCCAGGACCAGGGCACAAACCCGTGTCCCCTGCATTGGCAGGTGGATTCTTAACCACTGCGCCACCAGGGAAGCCCTATTATTATTTTTTTAATTTGGCCACACCACACAGTAGGTGGGATCTTAGTTCCTCGACCAGGGATCTAACCTGTGTCCCCTGCAATGGAAGGGCAGAGTCTTAACCACTGGAGCACCAGGGAGGTCCTGGGTCCTTTTATTTTATAGTGAAAGTCAGTAGAAAATTATTATTGACTTTACAACTTACTTTACTAGAATGCATCTAAGAGAGAAAGGGATATAGGTAATTGCTTTTTTCCTTGATGTAGTCTTATAGATCTCTAGACAAATGGCAGAATTTTTACCCAAAAATAAGTCCTCCCAGATTAAAACAAAAACAATACCTTCACACATTCAACTGGAGATCTTCTGCTTCTGATAGTGACAGACCCATACTCCTGAAGGGTAAGCTGAGGATAACTAAAAGGTTGGATAAAACATGTTTAAAATCTTAAAAGCATCAAAGAGCTAACAAGTTAATAAGGGATTTCTAGCGTTAAAGCCCCAAGAGAGGATAGAAATCCAAAGAGATGAACCTTACATTTGGGACACTGGGGGCATTTGATAATCCTGGTTAGAGGTCAAAAGTTGGAGCCCATGGTTCGCCAAAGGTAGGGATGCTGCTAAACCACCCTCTGCCTTGGGTTGGGATCCTAAAGGAGTTACACTCTAGGGTAGGGTGAATGGAAGTGCACTTGTACTTGGGTGTGGGCTGGATTTAGTGACTCATTTCTCATGAATAGTATATGGCAAAGGTGATGCTTTTTCTCCACATGATCCTTCATCCTGGGTTTCTTTTTTTCAATTTTTATTTAAATTGGTAGAATAGTTGATTTATATATTGTGTTAGTTTTAGGTGTACCGCGTACTGATTCAGTATTTTTTCAGATTATATTCCATTATAGGTTATTGTAAGATAATGGGTATAATTCCCTATGCTATACAGTATGTTCTTGTTGCTTATCTATTAAACATATAGTAGTTTGTATCTGTTAATCCCATACCCCTAATTTGTCCCTCCCCTCTTTTCTCTCCCTTTTGGTAACCCCAAGTTTGTTCTGTATCTGTGAGTCTATTTCTGTTTTGTATATACATTCATTTGTATTATTTTTTAGATTCCACATATAAGTGATATTATATAGTATTTGTCTTCCTCTGTCTGACTTATTTCATTAAGCATTATATTCTCTAAACTGAAGATCAACAAGGATATGGAAGACTTGAACAAACTATAAAAGAGCTGGATATAACATACACCTACAGGATGCTTCACCCAACAACAGCATTCTTCTCTGGTGCACATGAAACCTTCTCTAGGATAGACCATACATTAGGCCATAAAATAAGTCTCAATACATTCTAAAGATCTGACATCATAGAAACCACGTTCTCTTACCAGAATGGAATAAAATTAGATAATAATAAGAGAAATAAATTTGGGAAATTCACAAATATGCACAAATTAAACAACATATTCCCAGATTACCAATGGGCCAAGGAAGAAATCAAATGGAAAATTAAAAAGTTGAGATGAATGAAAATGAAAACACAACACACCAAAACTTATGGAATGTAGTGAAAGCAGTGCTTAGGGAGAAATGTATACCTATAAACAGCTATATTAAAAAAGAAGAAAAAAAAAAGAAAGATCTCAAATCAATTACTTAAACTTCTACCTTAGGAAACTAGAAAGAGCAAACTAAATTCAAAGCAAGAAGAAGGAAATAATAGAGATTAGGGTGGAAGTAAGTGTGATGTAAAATAGAAAAACAATAGAGGATCAACAAAACCAAAAACTGTGTCTTGAAAAAGATCAACAAAATTGACAAACCTTTAGCTAGACTGATCAATAAAAAAGAAAACTCAAGTTACTAAACTCAAGAATAAAAGCTAATCACTACTGACATTACAGAAATAAAAAGGATTATAAAGGAGTACTATGAACAATTGTATGACAACAAATTAGATAACCTTGAAAAAATGGACAAATTCCTTGAAAGACGCTAACTACTGAAACTGACTCCAGAAGAAACAGAAAAATCTGAATACACCTATTACAAATAAAGTGCTTTAATTAGTAATTAGAAAACTACTCACAAAGAAAAGCCTAGACTCAGATAGCCTCACTGATGAATCATGTTGTTTAAAGATGAATTTTTTTTTTTTTTTTTTCTGGTATGCGGGCCTCTCACTGTTGTGGCCTCTCCCGTTGCGGAGCACAGGCTCCGGACATGCAGGCTCAGCGGCCATGGCTCACGGGCCTAGCCGCTCCGCGGCATGT
>NC_041217.1:50051949-50061557 GCF_002837175.3 Physeter macrocephalus
TCTTCCCGGACCGGGGCACGAACCCGTGTCCCCTGCATTGGCAGGTGGACTCTCAACCACTGCGCCACCAGGGAAGCCCTAAATATGAATTAACACTAATCCTTCGCAAACTCTTCCAAAATAGTGGGAGACGAGGGAACACTTCTCAATTCATTCTATGAGACCAGCATTACCCTGATGCCAAAATCCAACAAAGACATTACAAGAAAACTACAGACAAATATCCCTTATGAATATAGATGCAAAACTCTGCAACAAAATATTAGCAAATCAAATCCAGCAACATACAAAATGGATCATACACCAGGACCAAGTGAGATTTAGCCTAGGAATGCAAGGTTGTTTTAAAATCCAAAAATCAATGAATATAATACACCATTTGAACAGAATGAAAGCTGAAACCACTTGATCACGTCAATAGATGTAGAAAGCATTTGATAAAATCCAACACCCTTTTTAAGAATAAAAAACACTCAACAAACGAGGATTAAAATGTACCTTCTTCAACCTAATAAAGGACATCTATGGAAAAACCCACAGCTAACATACTTAATGGTGAAAGACTGAATGCTTTCCACCTTAAGATCAAGAACAAGACAAGGAGGTCTGCTATTTTCACTGCTATTAAAAATTTCACTAGAGGTTCTAGCCAGGACAGAAAAAGTAGAGAGAAAAAGGCTGACCACAATGGAATCAAAGTAGAAATCAATAACAGAAAGATAACAGGAAATCTCCAAACACGTGTAAACCAAACAACACACTGCTAAATAACCATCTGATCAAAAACGAAGTTTTGGGCTTCCCTGGCGGCACAGTGGTTGAGAGTCCGCCTGCCAATGCAGGGGACACGGGTTCGTGCACCGGTCCGGGAAGATCCCACATGCCGCGGAGCGGCTGGGCCCGTGAACCATGGCCGCTGAGCCTGCGCGTCCGGAGCCTGTGCTCCGCAACGGGAGAGGCCACAACAGTGAGAGGCCCGCGTACCGAAAAAAGAACAAACAAAAAACGAAGTCTTAAGGGAAGTTAAAAAAAAAAACATATTGAATCAAATGAAAGTGAAAATACAACATATCAAAATTTGTGGGACCCTGTGAAAGCAGTGCTGAGAAGAAATTCACTTCACTAAATGCATGTATTAGAAAAGAAGAAAGTCTCCAATCAATAATCTAAGTTTCCACCTCAAGAACCTAAGAAAAAAGAGCAAAATAAACCTAAAGGAAGAAGAAGGGAGACAAGATTAGAACTAAATAAAACTGAAAACAGAAAAACAATAGAGAAAATCAGTAAACAAAGAGCTGTTTCTTTGAAAGAATCAATAAAATCAACAAAACTTTAGCAAGACTGACAAAGAAAAAACAAGATGACACAAATTACCAATGTTTCAAGAATGAAACAGGGAATATACTACAGACCCTGCAGACATCAAAAAGATACCAAGGGAACACAATGAACAACTCTACACGCATAAATTTGACAACTTAGATGAAATGTCAGTTCTTCGAAAAATGCAAGGTACCACATCTCACCCAATCTGAAGTAGACAATTTTAACAGCCCTATAACTATAAGGAAATTAAATCTGTAATTTAAAAACTTCCAAAAAAGAAATTTCCAGCCTCAGATAGTTTCACCGGAGAATTCTACAAGCATTTGAAGAAGACTCAACATCAAATCTACATCACCGCTTCCAGAAAACAGAATAGGAGGAAACACTTCCCAATTCATTTTATGAAGCCAGTATTACCCTGATACCAAAATCAGACAAAGACAGTATAAAGAAAGAAAACTACAGACCAATACCTCTCATGAATATAGACACAAATGTGCTTAAGAAAATATTAGCAAATAGAATTTAGCAACACATAAGGAGAATTATATACCATAACCAAGTGGGTTTTATTCCAGGGACACAAGGCTGGTTCAAACTTTAAAAATCAATCAATGTAAGTCACCACATTAATAGGCTAAAAAGAAAAAAAATCACACGGTTATATAAACCAATATAAAAGTATTTGACCAAATTCAACACCAATTTATGACAAAAACTTTCATAAAAATAGGAACAGAAGGCAAATTTGTGAAGTTGATAACTACAGCTAATTTATACTTAATGATGAAAAGACTGAATGCTCTCTCCCTAATTCTTATCAAAATATCAGCAAGGTTCTTTGTAGATACAGAGAAGATTATTCTAAAGTTTAAATGGAAAGTCAAAGGAACTAGAAGATCTAAAACGATTTTGAATAGGAAGAAAAATGTGGGCAGAATCAGTCTGCCCAATTTCAAGATTTATTATATCACTACAGTAATCAAGACCCATAATAGGCAAAACTGAAAAATCAGACCTTATCAAAATTTAAAACTTCCTCTGCAAAGGAAGAAAAGAAGTATTCATGTAAAGAGGATGAAAAGACAAGCTACAGACTGGGGAAAATATTTTCTAACCACACATGCACAAAAGGACTAGGAACTAGAATATATAAAGAATTCTCAAAACTCAACAGTAAAAAAACAAACAATCCATTTAGAAAATGGCCAAAAGATATAAATAGATATTTCACCAAAGAGAACATATAGATGGAAATACAGATGGCATATAAGTATGTGAAAAGATGTTCAACATCATTAGCCACTAGAGGAATGTAAATTAAAACCACCATGAGCTATCATTACAGATCTATCAAAATGGCTAAAGTCTTAAAAACAGCGACAACACCAAATGTTGGCAAGGACGTGGAGAAATGGGATCACTTATACATTGCTAGTGGAATGGAAAAATGGTACAGCTACTCTGCAAAACAAGTTGGCAGTCTCTTAAAAAACTAAGCATGCAACTACCACACAATCTAGTGATTGCTCTCCTGGGTATTTATGTCAGCAATATGAAAACTTAACATTTACACAAAAACCTGTACATGAATGTTTACAGCAGCTTATTCGTAATCTCTCAAAACTGGGGAAAAAAAACCCAGTGGTCTCTCAATGGGTGAATGGATGGTTAAGCAAGCCATGGTACATCCATACCACCCAACAAATAAACCTGGATGAATCTCCAAAGAATTATGCTGAGTAGGAAACAAATCCAAAAGGTTATACTCTGTATGATTTCATTTGTATAACATTTTTGAAATTACACAATTGTAGAAATGATAAACAGACAAGTGGTTTCCAGGGGTTAGGGATGGGAAGGGGTGCCAAGGGGAAGCAGGTGTGGCTATAAAAGGGAAACCTGAGGGATTCTTGTGGTGAGTAAAGATCTGAGGAGGCATTTCACAAAACAGAAAATTCGATTAGCCTATAAACACATGTAAAAGTGCACAACCTCATTAGTCATTAGGGATATAAGAAGAAGATCACAATTTTGATACCATTCCACAGCCATCAGATTGACAAAAATTAAGAAGTCTGGGCTTCCCTGGTGGTGCAGTGGTTGAGAGCCCGCCTGCCGATGCGGGGGACGCGGGTTCGTGCCCCGGTCCGGGAGGATCCCACATGCCGCGGAGCGGCTGGGCCCGTGGGCCATGGCCGCTGGGCCTGCGCGTCCGGAGCCTGTGCTCCGCAACGGGAGAGGCCACAACAGTGAGAGGCCCGCGTACCGGAAAAAAAAAAAAAAAAAAAAAAAAAAAAAAAAATTAAGAAGTCTAACAATATTATGTTTTGGAAAGATTGTGGAACAAGTGGAACTATCATACATCTCTGGTGGGAGTGTAAACTTTATGACCACTTTGGAGAACAATCTGGCAATATCTGATAAAGTTAAATATAAGTATACCCTATAGCTTAGCAATTCCCCTCCACGGTATATACACTAAAGAAGAGCTTGCCCTTGCACACCAGGAAATATATGTATATACAAGAATGTTATTAGCAGTATTATTTGTAATAACCCCAACTACAACTACATGCAACAAAAATAGATGACCTCATAAACATAACCAAGTGAAAGAAGAGGCCAGACACACAACAAAATATTCATGCTACACTACTCCATTTATAGAAAGTTCAAAAACTATAGTGTTTAGAGATGTATAACAAGATGATAAAACTATAAAGATGGGGGCTTCCCTGGTGGCGCAGTGGTTGCGCGTCCGCCTGCCGATGCAGGGGAACCGGGTTCGCGCCCCGGTCTGGGAGGATTCCCACATGCCGCGGAGCGGCTGGGCCCGTGAGCCATGGCCGCTGAGCCTGCGCGTCTGGAGCCTGTGCTCCGCAACGGCAGAGGCCACAACAGAGGAAGGCCCGCATACCACAAAAAAAAAAAAAAAAACTATAAAGATGTATAAGGAAATAATTACCATAAAGTTAGGATAGTTGTTGCTTTAGGGGGAAGGACTTATGAAAGGGAATGGGATCTGGGTTGATGGCAATGAGCTGGGCGGTTATTACAAGGTTTAGTAAATCATGATTACTTAGGCTGTATGTTGTCTTCATTTTCTCTGTGTATAATTGTTTATAACAAAATAATGCATCTCTTCATATTTCACTGCCTTGTCTTCAAGAAGAAATGAGGGAAGAATGTAGGTGTGAGGTTTTTTGTGAGAAAAGGCAGCACAGGAAAATCTGAGGTCAAAATTTAAAACTTGTGAAGAGAGAGGGAAAAAAAAGTGGAGTCTTGAGGGAATGGCAAACCTGTTGGCATGATTAGGTGTGCCTATGGATGGGTTTTTTTTTTTCTTTTAAGTGCTTTAGGAATAATAAAGTTTGCTCCAAGTACTAAATTTCTTACCCCCTTCCTTTACAACAGGGCCTGAGCTGAGGGACTATGGTTTTTCAGGGTTTTTTGTTGTTGTTGTTGTTGTCATTTGTTTGTTTGTTTTTCAGATTGATACTTCATTCACCTTTGCTTTGAATCCTCCAGACTATCCGGGGTTTGAAGAGGAAAACATTTGATGTGGAGGAGAACCCTCCCTCCTCCCCAGTCATCAGTCCAGCCAAGACTGGAGAGCAGGGTCAGGAGAAAGATAAACAGGCCAAAACAGGTAAAAGTTCCAAAAGTTTGGAAGTGCTAGAAAGTGACAGAAAGATGAGTTTCCACCTCATCCTGTCAAGTTTTTCGAGCAGATCGTCTGAACTACTGATGTCAGAACTATTGTTTAGGGTACAGCACATAAGCAACTTTAAAAACTTTTAAAAAACTTTACAAGAGGATGATTTAACAAGAAACCTAGAGCACCGTTAACGTTTTCTTCTTGTGTTGTGGGGTGGGGAAAAGCATTGCTTCTTCTTTCCTGCTTTTTCCTGCCAGATCTTGCCATCACAACTCTGATCTTACACTGACTCCCTGCCCCGCCACGAGGACCGGGTACCCCTCGACGGCGGGAACATCAGGTGTCACTGGACTTCCAGGGACCACTGCGGGCCGGAAACAGGAAAACAGATGAGCCTTTCAGGCGGCTCTCAAGGCAAAGTCCAGTGGATAGCGACACACCCTGGTCCTTAAGACTCTCATTCTCCTGGGAGCTTCCGTGCTGGACCCAATCTGTATGTAGCAAACCAAGTCCCCCGCGCGAGCGTTCCTAGGGCGGTCGACTCCAAGTTTACATTTCTTAGGCAAAAAGGCAGTGGAGCTAACGGAAGCCTCTTTGGAAGGCAACAGCCTGCGCTCTTTTACCCCTTCCCTTCTCCCTGGAGCAGGCAGCCTCTCTAGCAGGGGATTCTCCCAGGACTGGGGCCAGAGCCAATCAGGACGCTCGGCACCTGCCCCCAGCCCCGGCACCTGGAGGGGCGATGAGGTTCTCGGCTTGGTGCAAAGCCAGTCCTCTGAGCGTCGGGGAGGGCGGAGGAGCCTCACGTGGGCCTCCCCAACTGGGGGCGCCCGGAAGGACGCGCGCAGACCCCGTGGGAACCGAACGCGGGAGTCGCCGTCTGAGCTGAGCCGCTCAGCTGAGGTAATGTGTAAGGCGCTGCTCCGCGCCGAGGTTCCCAGAAGGAGGGGGAGGGGAGGGGAAGGGAGGGGAGGGGAGGGGAAGGGAGGGGAGGGGAGGGGAAGGGAGGGGAGGGGAGGGGAAGGGAGGGGAGGAGACCTCGCGGGGCGCCTGCCTCCGAGCGGGGACGGGGATGTGTCGGGCCAGCGTGTACTTTCGAGGGCGCCTCTACAGCCGGGTAAGCGCTCCCCGGGGCCGCCGCCCTCTGCCCACCCCTATCTTGGCCGTGGCCGTGCCCGGCTGGCTCTGGGTCCGCGCTCGCCTCTCCTGCTCGGCCCCCGAGCCGTTCGCTCCGAGGGGGTGGGGGTGGACGTCTTGGGCCTCAAGGCCAGGCCGCGGGTCGCGCCGTCCCCGCCCCGGGGCGGGCCTTGCCGGGTCCGTGCCCCCGGCCGCACCGCAGCAGCTGCTGCTGCCGCCGCCTCAGCCCCGCGTTGCCGACCTGCTCCCCGGCGCCTTCCGCCCGGCGGGACCCCACACGGACGCGGCTGCTGCGCCTCGGCGCCCGCGAGCTCCCGGGGACCATGCGGCTGCCCGGGCCCGCGACACGGCGGGCTGCGAGGGCTGGCCGGGCGCGAGTGAGTGAGCGGGGCGCCGGGCCGGGGCTGCTGACCCGGGGTGGGTGGGAGCGGTCGGACTGTGCGGCGGGGTGGATCCGAGCGCACGGGCGCCCCCGGGCCAGCCTTGCAATCTGGGCTGGGTGTGCTGGTGGTTTTCCTGAAGTTTTACAAAATAAGGCGGGCAGAGGTGCGTTCGCGGCGCCGGGTCGGCCTCTCAGGTCCAGGACCGCCGGGAGCTGACCGTCTGCCTCAGGGACACAGAAACCGGACTCTCACCTGGGCCGCTGTCCGCTTCCTCCTGAGGCCCCGGGGCGGGCGTCCCGCACCCCATCCCCCAGGGCCGTGCGCTGACTGGCGGGCGCGGCGGGCTTGTCTCGAGGCGCCGGCCACATCGAAGCTCCGCTCAGCGGCCCGGAGGAGGGTTTGGCCGGGGTAGAGAGATCGGGAGGTGAGCGGAAAGCAGTGTCGGGGTGAAACCCGCATTCTGCTGCTCGAGTCCCCTTCACTCGGAGTCTGGCTGGTTTGGGCGGGTGGAGTGCCCAGCGCGGCGCCCGGGAGACCGCCTGCAGGGGGGCTTCCTCGCTGCTCTGCGCCTCCGAAGGCAGCGAAGGAGGGCAGGGGTGGAGAGCTGTCTTCTCTGTCAGTGCCCCTGGGCTATTTACACCACCCGTGTTCTTGTGTCTCACGTGGGCATTGCTTTCCTCTGGTGGAACTGTGGGGCTCTGGAAGTTCGCTCTAACTAGTTTGATGTGGCGGGGATGTAGCCAACCCGCAGGCTGGGGCCCCGCAGTCAGTTGAGGCACTTTGTCTCGTCCGCTCCAGTCTGCCCAGCTGCGGACCCTCCCCTA
Organism: Physeter macrocephalus; assembly: GCF_002837175.3. Taxonomy (NCBI): domain Eukaryota; kingdom Metazoa; phylum Chordata; class Mammalia; order Artiodactyla; family Physeteridae; genus Physeter; species Physeter macrocephalus. Next base: position 50,059,278 of record NC_041217.1, read on the forward strand.
GCCCCAGGTCACGCTTGCGGCCTGGCTGGAGGACCCCGTTTGCGGGGAGGGTGGTTCTCACCGGCAGGGCTAGGGGTCCGATTCTGAGGAGGCAGCCGTGTAACTGGCAGGGGTCGACGTCTAGGCAGTCTGGTATCTGTGCCCTGCCCGGCCCGCCGGTGTCTGAGGCAGACTCACGTTTTATACCTTGTGAAAGACTAACAAGGGGGGACTTCAGATCCTGCACGTTCACTTTGCCTGCGATTGGCTGGGATCTGGAGTCTTGTGGGGGGGAAAGGCCACTTTCTTTCTGTACTAATGAAGTACTTGAAATTATGTTCAGATCTTGCCCGTTTCCTTCAAACTGACAGAGGTGGACTAAGGGGAAGAAAGAGCAAAGGAACATTCTCTGAAAGCAGTTATAATTTCTCAGACCTCTCCCAGGGGGTTCCAGCTCCCGTGCCTGAGAGGATCCAAACCCGCATATAAAATATAGAGATGGGGGTCGTGTTGGCATGCAGGGAGGAACTGAAGTATGGCTTCCTGAGGTTCAGCCAGGGCATTCGATCAGCAGCAGCGCCCTCCCTCACTATCATAATTTCTGCCATCCTGGGCGATGAAATGAGACAGGACCATGTGTAAATGGGAAAAGCCTCAAGTTCTTTGGGAGGAGGGAGTGTTACATACCTAGATAGAAGCCCTAGCACCACTGGCATTCCTGCCAAAAAACTAGAAATCTGCATTTAGTGACCTCATCAAAAATAGTGCTTGGGAAAGGAAAGATGGGCTCTGGTGCCCATGAGAGCAAGTCCTTCATGTTTTGCCCAAGGATCTCTGTTTTGCCTCTGACTTGTCCATCTGAAATTGGAAATGAGCTCTGCTTAGGCCAGAGTGCCCTTAGTCTGAATACAAACATCATCTGGCAGCAGCGGAGGCTGGCACAGAAACAGCCCACCCCTCACCCAGAGGCCTTGGGTGGGATTTTAGTGAGCTCTCCTGCTAACTTTGGAAGGAGGGTGTGGTGACTTCAAGGAGGAGTTGGGAATCCTCTGGGTGGCCACTTAACAAAAGAGCCCTTGGGCCCTGGCTGGGCTGTTCCAGGTCCTGTCAATTGTGAAAAGTGCCCTGAGGTTTAGAATCTGGCCTGATGATTATTAACACTAATGAAAGCTGCTACTCTTTGTTAAGTATCTTATATGTACCAGATATAAAGCTTTGCAAAATCAGTATTATGATCTCCATATTTCATGTGAGGAGACTGAGGTTGGGAAAGGTTAAGTAATTTGCTAAGATCATAAAGCTAGTCAGTAGCAAAGCTGTGCCTGGAACCCAGGTCTGTCTAATTCCAAAGTCTCTGCTCCTTCCACAGCACAATACTTCACCCACTAAGAATAGACACACATGTGGTAGCTGAAAATCTAGAACATTGTGAATAAAGACTGTTATTTGTAGGTCCGAGGGATGTTTGTGACCCCATTAGATTTCAGAGAAAGTGCTGGCCTAGTAAAACTGGATGCTCTTTTTTCCCAGTAGGATTCAGGCATTTAATTCATACACAATGGATTAATTTCTTTAATATGTAAATTGTAAGCTGCAGTGACGTATTTATTTACCTTTCAGTTAGCAAACATCAAAAAGATTGATAAACTGTTGATGAGGTTCTGGAAAAATAGGCAGTTTCATATATTGCTGGTTGGAGAGTAAACTGGTACAACTCCTTTGGAGAGCATTTTAGAAAAGTATATCAAAATTAGAAATGCGCATGCCATCTGACTCAGTGATTTCATTTTTAGGAATCCGATTTGCCATTGTTCTTGCATGTGGCCACAAAGACATGTGTATATTATAGCATTGTTTGAACTATGAAAGAACAACCTACATGCTCATCAAAGGGGGATTTGTGGTACTTCCAGATAGTTGAATACTGTTCTGTTCATCCATAAAAAAAGATTTAGGAAGCTTACTATATATATGACAGTTTTCAAGATATAGGGCTGAGTGGAAAACATACATAGGGTGTTTATAATATGCTACTCTTCATGCTATAAAAGAGGAGGGAGAAGGAGCGGTCCAAGATATTAGCTTGCATTTGCATAACCATATACACAAAACCTAATAATACCTGTTGCCACCAGGGAGAGTGGACCTGTAAACTCTTTTGTACATTTCTTAACATCTTTATTGGAGTATAATTGCTTTACAATGGTGTGTTAGTTTCTGCTGTATAACAGAGTGAATCAGCTATACATAAACATATATCCCCATATCCCCTCCCTCTTGTGTCTCCCTCCCTCCCTCCCT
>NC_041217.1:50061641-50063882 GCF_002837175.3 Physeter macrocephalus
TCTTTATTCCTGTCCTGCCCCTAGGTTCTTCAGAACCTTTTTTTATTTTTAGATTCCATATATATGTGTTAGCATACGGTATTTGTTTTTCTCTTTCTGACTTACTTCACTCTGTATGACAGAGTAATATTCTGTTATGTACCACATCTTCTTTATCTATTCATCTGTCGGTGGACACTTAGGTTGCTTTCATGTCCTGGCTTTTGTAAATAGAGCTGCAATGAACATTGTGGTACATGACTGTTTAAGAGGGGACTGTAAGTTCCCCTATGCCTACTTTCTGGAGAGTTTTTATCATAAATGGGTGTTGAATTTTGTCGAAAGCTTTTTCTGCATCTATTGAGATGATCATATGGTTTTTGTGCTGCTGGATTCTATTTGCTAGTATTTTGTTGAGGATGTTTGCATCTGTGTTCATCAATGATATTGGCCTTTGGTTTTCCTTTTTTGTGACATTTTTGTCTGGTTTTGGTATCGGGGTGATGGTGGCCTCGTAGAATGAGTTTGGGAGTGTTCCTCCCTCTGCTATATTTTGGAAGAGTTTGAGAAGGATAGGTGTTAGCTCTGCTCTAAATGTTTGATAGAATTCGCCTGTGAAGCCATCTGGTCCTGGGCTTTTGTTTGTTGGAAGACTTTTAATCACAGTTTCAATTTCAGTGCTTGTGATTGGTCTGTTTATATTTTCTATTTCTTCCTGGTTCAGTCTCGGGAGGTTGTGATTTTCTAAGAAATTGTCCATTTCTTCCAGGTTGTCCATTTTATTGGCATATAGCTGCTTGTAGTAATCTCTCATGATCCTTTGTATTTCAGCAGTGTCAGTTGCTACTTCTTTTTCATTTCTAATTCGGTTGATTTGAGTCTTCTCCCTTTTTTTCTTGATGAGTCTGGCTAATGGTTTATCAATTTTGTTTATCTTCTCAAAGAACCAGCTTTTAGTTTTATTGATCTTAGCTATGGTTTCCTTCATTTCTTTTTCATTTATTTCTGATCTGACCTTTATGATTTCTTTCCTTCGGCTAACTTTGGGGTTTTTTTGTTCTTTTTTCTCTATTTGCTTTGGGTGTAAGGTTAGGTTGTTTATTTGAGATGTTTCTTGTTTCTTGAGGTAGGATTGTATTGCTATAAACTTCCCTCTTAGAACTGCTTTTGTTGCATCCCATAGTCTTTGGGTCATCGTGTTTTCATTGTTATTTGTTTCTAGGTTTTTTTTTTTTTTTTTTTTTGTGGTATGCGGGCCTCTCACTGTTGTGGCCTCCCCTGTTGCAGAGCACAGGCTCCGGATGCGCAGGCTCAGCAGCCATGGCTCACGGGCCCAGCCGCTCCATGGCATGTGGGATCTTCCCAGACCGGGGCACGAACCCGTGTCCCCTGCATCGGCAGGCGGACTCTCAACCACTGCGCCACCAGGGAAGCACTGTTTCTAGGTATTTTTTGATTTCCTCTTTGATTTCTTCAGTGATCTCTTGGTTATTTAGTAGTGTATTGTTTAGCCTCCATGTGTTTGTATTTTTACAGGTTTTTTCCTGTAATTGTTATCTAGTCTCATAGCGTTGCGGTCAGAAAAGATGCTTGATACGGTTTCAGTTTTCTTAAATTTACCAAGGCTTGATTTGTGACCCAAGATATGATCTATCCTGGAGAATGTTCCATGAGCACTTGAGAAGAAAGTGTATTCTGTTGTTTTTGGATGGAATGTCCTATAAATATCAATTAAGTCCATCTTGTTTAATGTATCATTTAAAGCTTGTGTTTCCTTATTCATTTTCATTTTGGATGATCTGTCCATTGGTGAAAGTGGGGTGTTAAAGTCCCCTACTATGATTGTGTTACTGTCGATTTCCCCTTTTATGGCTGTTAGTATTTGCCTTATGTATTGAGGTGCTCCTATGTTGGGTGCATAAATATTTACAATTGTTATATCTTCTTCATGGATCGAACCCTTGATCATTATATAGTGTCCTTCTTTGTCTCTTGTAATAGTTTTTACTTTAAAGTCTATTTTGTCTGATATGAGAATTGCTACTCCAGCTTTCTTCTGATTTCCATTTGCATGGAATATCTTTTTCCATCCCCTCACTTTCAGTCTGTATGTGTCCCTAGGTCTGAAGTGGGTCTCTTGTAGACAGCATATATATGGGTCTCGTTTTTGTATCCATTCAGCCAGTCTGTGTCTTTTGGTGGGAGCATTTAATCCATTTACATTTAAGGTAATTATCAATATGTATGTTCCTATTACCATTT
>NC_041217.1:50064407-50073803 GCF_002837175.3 Physeter macrocephalus
TTCTAGAGAATTTTTAATTTCATTTATTGTGTTGTTCATCATTGTTTGTTTGCTCTTTAGTTCTTCTAGTTCCTTGTTAAAGGTTTCTTATATTTTCTCCATTCTATTTCCAAGATTTTATATCATGTTTACTATCATTACTCTGAATTCTTTTTCAGGTAGACTGCCTATTTCCTCTTCATTTGTTTGGTCTGGTGGGTTTTTACCTTGCTCCTTCACCTGCTGTGTATTTCTATGTCTTCTCATTTTTCGTAACTTACTGTGTTTGGGGTCTCCTTTTTGCAGGCTGCAAGTTCGTAGTTCCCGTTGTTTTTGGTGTCTGCCCCCAGTGGGTAAGGTTGGTTCAGTGGGTTGTGTAGGCTTCCTGGTGGAGGGGACTGGTGCCTGTGTTCTGGTGGATGAGACTAGATCATGTCTTTCTGGTGGGCAGGACCACGTCCGGTGGTGTGTTTTGGGGTGTCTGTGACCTTATTATGATTTTAGGCAGCCTCTCTGCTAATGGGTGGGGTTGTGTTCCTATTCTGCTAGTTGTTTGGCATAGGGTGTCCAGCACTGTAGCTTGCTGGTCGTTGAGTGGAGTTGGGTCCTAGTGTTGAGATGGAGATCTCTGGGAGAGCTTTCGCCGTTTGATATTACGTGGGGCCGGGAGGTCTCTGGTGGTCTAATGTCCTGAACTTGGCTTTCCCACCTCAGAGGCTCAGGGCTGACACCCGGCTGGAGCACCAAGACTCTGTCAGTCACCCAGCTCAGAAGAAAAGGGAGAAAAAGGAAAGAAAGAAAGAAAAATAAAATAAAGTTATTGAAATAAAAAATTTAAAAAATATTATTAAAAATAAAAAAGTAATTAAAAAAATAAAGAGCAACCAAACCAAAGAACAAATCCACCAATGATAACAAGTGCTAAAAACTATGTTAAAAAAAAAATGGACAGACAGAACCCTAGGACAAATTGTAAAAGCAAAGCTATACAGACAAAATCACACAAAGAAGCATACACATACACACTCACAAAAGGAGAAAAAGGGAAAACTATATATGTATATTAAAGAAAAAGGACGAGAGCAACCAAGTCAATAAACAAATATACCAATGATAATAAGCTCTAAATACTAAACTAAGATAAACATAAAACCAGAAGCAAATTAGATGCAGAAAGCAAACCCCAAGTCTACAGTTGATCCCAAAGTCCACCTCCTCAATTTTGGGATGATTTGTTGTCTATTCAGGTATTCCACAGATGCAGGGTACATCAGTGTGATTGCGGAGATTTAATCCACTGCTCCTGAGGCTGAATGGAGAGGTTTCCCTTTTTCTTCTTTGTTCTGACAGCTCCTGGGGTTCAGCTTTGGATTTGGCCCCCGCCTCTGCGTGTAGGTCGCCTGAGGGCATATGTTCCCTGCCCAGTCAGGATGGGCTTAAAGTAGCAGCTGATCGGGGGCTCTGGCTCACTCAGGCCGGGCGTAGGGAGGGGTACAGAATGTGGGGTGAGCCTGCAGTGGCAGAGGCTGGCGTGACGTTGCAACAGCCTGAGGTGCGCCGTGCGTTCTCCCCGGGAACTTGTCCCTGGATCCGGGACCCTGGCAGTGGCAGGCTGCACAGGCTCCCGGGAGGGGAGGTGTGGATAGTGACCTGTGCTTGCACACAGGCTTCTTGGTGGCTGCAACAGTAGCCTTAGCGTCTCATGCCCGTCTCTGGGGTCCGCGCTGATAGCTGCAGCTCGCGCCCATCTCTGGAGCTCATTTAAGTGGTGCTCTGAATCCCTTCTCCTCCTGCAGCCCGAAACAATGGTCTCTTGCCTCTTAGTCAGGTCCAGACGTTTTCCCAGACTCCCTCCTGGCTAGCTGTGGTGCACTAGCCCCCTTCAGGCTGTGTTCACGCCGCCAACCCCAGTCCTCTCCCTGGGATCTGACCTCCGAAGCCCGAGCCTCAGCTCCCAGCCCCCGCCCGCCCCAGTGGGTGAGCAGACAAGCCTCTCGGGCTGGTGAGTGCTGGTCGGCACCGATCCTCTGTGTGGGAATCTCTCCACTTTGCCCTCTGCACCCCTGTTGCTGCGCTCTCCTCTGTGGCACCAAACTCCCCCGTTCCCTGCCCCCCCCCCCCCCCCCCCGTCTCTGCCAGTGAAGCGGCTTCCTAGCTTGTGGAAGCTTTTCCTCCTTCACAGCTCCCTCCCAGAGGTTCAGGTCCCATCCCTATTCTTTAGTCTCTGTTTTTCCTTTTTTCTTTTGCCCTACCCAGGTACATGGGGAGTTTCTTGCCTTTTGGGAAGTCTGAGGTCTTCTGCCAGCATTCAGTAGGTGTTCTGTAGGAGCTGTTCCACATGTACATGTATTTTTGATGTATTTGTGGGGAGGAGGGTAATCTCCCATGTCTTACTCCTCTGCCATCTTGAAGCTATCCCCCATTAACTATTTTTTAAAAACACTCTTTCCTTGCCCTGTGTCTGACATATTCCCTCAAGCTCGTCTCCAGCTGAACAGTGTGGAGCAATACTCCCCCTCAGGTTGCTTGAGAGGTTCCCTTTGGGATAAAAGCCAAAGGGCTGTGAGACCACACAGGGCTCATAGGCTCTGAGCCATCTAAAATTCCTTTAAATTTAACTGTGCAAGTTTTCTTAAAAAGCTGGGGAGAGAGGTGTCTTTAGCCTCTCTGAGCTGGGTAGGCAAGATATGATCCTCCAATCTTGAAAACAACATGAAGAAATAGAAACTATCCTTCTTTTTACTGCCCTACTGTTTCCCTATACAGAGTAAAGTATCAGTGCCTGGACAGCACTAGGTAAGGGAGCAGGAGGAACTGTGGTTGGACATCAGAGAGGGCAGAAGGTGGTCTATTTCTGATGTTGCATTTGGGCCTCAGAAAGGAGAGGAAGGGAGATACGCTTGAAAGAAAAGGTTTGAAAATTGCTCTGGGGTCTCTTGGGCTGTATTGCCCCAGAGGAGGAAGGAAGGTAGGTTATTGATACAGTTGTCACCTGCATCAATCAGTATGTCCCTAGATGCCCCTTCGGCTGCTTCCCATCTGCACAGATGCCCAGTTCAGTTTTTCTCCCCATGCAGCTTGGAAGCCACCAGATGCACGAAGGGTATGGGGACAGGTATTAGGCACTGCCTTCCCTCCTTCAGGTAGGGCAGCTATTAAATAGCAGAAGCAGTGGAAGAAAGACTTGCTTCTAATCACACGAGAAAGGGTCCTCCAGCACTGTTAGGTAGGACGCCTTCACTGGGAGCTTTCTTTGTTCCCGTTACTCTGCTAAGCACTCTGCCTACATTATCTCATTTAACCACTTGATCAGGTACATGTGAGAACCCAGGCTCTTTGCCATCAAGCAACGACACCTTTATGCTCTCCTTTCAATGACTTTTCCGATCTCTGCACAGTAACCTGCAACACAGGCACAACGGCATCACAGAGGTGCTCGCATACTCAGTTTGGGTTATAACAGCATGTGGCTGAGCTGGAATTTTTGCAGGCTGGATAGGTTTGTATAAGGCATGGTTCAGGGACAAAGCAGTCAGCGCTTTTGGTTTGGATTTCCATCTTTCTTGTTTCTGTCTCTGTGTGTGCATTAGGGCTGGGTTGAGTGGACTGCAAGTGTGATGTTCCCCAGGGACAGAGGGAGGAGGGGTTGTCTCTGCTTTGGTCCAGACGCCAGTGGTGTGGAGGGCTGTGAGGATGTGCTCGGGAGGCCCAATGTCTGCCCCCAAGGAGGAAGATGAGCAGGGTGGCCCCTGAATGCCAGGTCTGTGCTGGGAGTCTGTCTGCTGTTTGAAACAAAACATCCTGAGAACTGAGAGCCTTGCTCACTGCAAACCTTTCTTCTCCCATGCAGCTCACTGGCTAGGACTCACCTCTGACTCCCATTCCACTTCAAAAAAAACAACTTGAATTTTTCTCCAAATAAATTATGGAGCACACAGGCAGCTGCTCCTTCTGTATGCTCTGTTGCCAATAGGGGTGAGAGCAAGAAGCTGGACTGGGCTCTCAGCTAAGGCCGTCAGAACCTAGCCAGAAAGGGGAAAGCCAGATACCACAACTATTTTTTAAAAAGTCACCTTATGACACACACACAAATGATATTTACATATATACTAGTAGTGGATGATCAGCCTAACACACTTCAATTCAGAAAATGCCTATTGTTCAAGGCACTGGAAAGACAGAAAGATGAGCAAGGCCTGGTCCCTGGGTTTGAGTTGTCTGCAAGGCGGTGTGGGAGAGGAACAGTCATAACATCAGCAGGACTCTGCAGACTAAAGAAGTAAATGCCAAGTAGAGGTACAGGCAACATGCTGTCACATGCAGAGGGGCTAAAGTGAATCAGGCTGGCCCTAGTAATTCTGGTAGATCATGAAGGTATTTTTGGAGGAGGTGATTTTTGAACTGAGCCTTGAAGGTTAAGTATGATTTTGATAGACAAGCTCAGGAGAAAGGGCAGAGGTGGCTAAGAGAACAGCTTGGGCAAAGGCACAGGGTTATGATAGGATATGGAGTGTTTAAAGATATACTTGTATCAGTAAAATGTCGTGATTTACCCAACTTCTGCTACAGACATAATACATAGCATTTTTAGATACAGAATAAAACTTTCTCTCCCCATTAAGTAGGCAGTCACTATGATTTTTTGTGTGTGTGTGTGTGGTAGAATCAACAGGGCTTAATGATGGATTAGATTTTAGAAGTGAAGCTCACAAGGACTAGACCTGTAAAGTTATAATAGGTTTATATCAGATTCATTTTACTTTTAAAAATAACAGTGGATGGTATTTTCATATGTAAAATCTATGTTTCTGTTGTATCAAACCACTGTGTCACTGAGTTTTCCAGTTGGGAGGCAGCAGAGAATAGGAGGAAGAGTACTGAGGCTGAGGATTTAAGTTCTGTCTTCCTATTTTATTCGGTCTTTTATTCACTCATGCATTTGTTCCTGCATTCAACAAACGTGATCCATGTGCCTGGGCCATGTGCTGGGCTCACTAGGGAGAGGGAGAGGGAGAGGGAGAGAAGGAAAAGCCACAGTCCCTGTACCCTCCAGGAACTTGAAGTACATGATAGAGATCACAGGAGAAGGTTGTAAATGGTGTAGTAGAAATAGGGACAAAGGGCAATGGGAAAACATAATATTTTCTCAATAAATGCTGGTTGCTAGGGACTTACCTCGTGGCGCAGTGGTTAAGAATCCGCCTGCCAATTCAGGGGACATGGGTTCGAGCCCTGGTCTGGGAAGATCCCACATGCCTTGGAGCAACTAAGCCCGTGTGCCACAACTACTGAGCCTGCGCTGTAGAGCCCACGAGCCACAACTACTGAGCCCGTGTGCTGCAACTACTGAAGCCCGTGCACCTAGAGCCCCTGCTTGCCGCAACTAGAGAAAGCCCACGCGCAGCAATGAAGACCCAACTCAGCAAAAAATGTTTTTAAATAAATAAATAATATTTAAAATAATTTTAAAAAAATGCCGGTTGCTATGAATAACCAATATGTAAATTGTATGAGACACCACCAAGAGAACAAATCAGAAAACTAAAAACTTTTCTTTGGATTTGGCCAGTAAGTCTCAAACACTTGTTCATGTCATGAAACCCATGGGAATCGTGTTCTTTGGAGAACACCATGATATATTTATATGTTAAAATGGATGAATTATAATTTTGAACTAAATCAGAGAGCATCCTATGCCAGATTCGACCACAGACATAGAAGAGTAGGTGTCATGTATTAAGAAAACTTTCTGAAACAAAATCTTTAAATTGAGAATGATCTGTCAGCTCATTTTTTCCCCTAAGAATTGGGGAAAGACTGCCAGGTGTCTATTTTAATGCAGGAAACCCTCATTACAGCTAGTAGAACATCAGGACTCCACAGAAGTACAGTTTTGGCAGCTTGAAGGTTGTTGACTTTAACAAGGGCAATTTCAGAGAAGTAACGAGGCCAGAAGCTAGTTAGAATTGGGTTGAAAAGTGAGGATCGCATTTTCAAGATGTCACCAAGTACTTATTGAGTATCACAGGGGATACAATGTTGAGGGGGACAAAAACCAAAACAGTCAAAGCCGCAGCCTTCATGGAGCTTGAAGTCGCTTGTGGGAAACAAATTTGTCGCAAGGGAAATGTAAAGTGACACTGTGAAAAAAGCTCTAAAGTAGAGAACATGGTACATTATAAGAGGGTTTAATGGGAGGTCTGGGGCCATCCAGGGAGGACCTGGGAAGTCATCCTGAGGGAGTGATGATTGAGCTGAAACCTGAGGAGTGAGCAGGAGCTAAGGAGGTGAGGGGACTTTGAGAGCTGGGAGAGGATAGTCCAGGAATGGGGAAAGTCCCTGGCTACAGGGAGCATGGCATTTTGAGATGCCAAAGGTCTCTCAGTGGACTGGGTGCAGAGAGTGAGAGGGAGAAACACATGAGATGAGCAGGAGAGCTAGAAAGGAGTTAGAACATGCAGAGTCTTATCAGCCACAGTAAGGATCTGATGTTGATTCTAAAGCAGTGGGTAGTCACTGAAGTACTTAAGCAGGAGAGTGACATAGTCAGATTTTCCATTTCAAAGAGATCACGCTGGTTGTATAGTGTGGACAGTCTATTTGAGGTGGTCAAGAGTATATCCGGGGAGACCTATTAGGAGACTCACTTGATATTTCAAGTGAGTCCAGGTGAAAGATGACAGTTGTTTAGGCTTGGATGTGTATCGTGGAGATGGAAGGAAGTAGGCAGATTTGAGAGGTTTAGAGGATAAAATGGACAGGAAGTGATGGCTTGGATGTGAGAGTTGAGAAGGAGGTATTGAGGATGAGTCCTAGGCTTCCAGCTTTGTGTGGTGGATGGTGGTACCATTCCCTGAGGCAGGAAATAGTGAGGGAGAACAAGACTTTAGGGCAAACATCATGAGTTCAACCTCAGCCATGTTGAGGAGCCTTTGAGCCATCTGAATGGGGAGATCAGGAGGGCAGGTGGATATATAGGCAGGAATTTTGAGAAGTCTGGGCAGGAAATATGCCTCTGTAAGTCATCAACATCTAGGGGTAATTGAAGCCATGACATGGATGAGGCTGCCTATGGAGCAAGGATGGGCTTAGAAGAGAAGGCCTGGCACTAACTTCAAGTAGAGGAGGATGAGCCTGAAAAGTAACCAGAGAAGGATGATCCAGGGAGATAAGAGAAAAACCAGGAGGCGAAAACTTCATGAAAGCCAAGAGCAGAGGGTTTCCTGATGAAGAGAAGAGAGAGCATAGGTGCTGCCGAGAGGTCAATGAAAACAAGGACCAATAAAAGTCCATTGGCTTTCACAACATGGAGATCACAAGTAATTTAAGCAAAAGCTTCAGTGATGTGATAGGCAAAAGTCAGATTGTAGTCGGTGGAGGAGAAAGTGGAAAGTGAGGAAATGGACACTGCATGTATAAATCTTTCCAGAGGTTTGGCTGTGATAGAGAGATAGGGTGGTTTAATTGTTTTAATGGGAGACAGCTGAGCACATTTAAATGCCAATGGAAAGGGTCCAGTTGAATGGAGAAGTTATAGGTTAAAGGAAGGATAATTCACAATGTGAGGTTCCTAAGAAGATGGGAGGACAGCATCAAACGTGCAGGTGGAGGGACTGGCCTTAGGGTGGAGAGGGACCACTCGTGGGGCTAACTTGAGAGGAGGAGGGTAGGGTTAGGGCGGATGTCAGTATGCTTGTAAGTGATGCTTGTAAGCGGTGGTGGCAAGATGAGGGTGTTGACATCGATGAAGAAAAGGAAGGGGGAATAGAGGGGAGACAGGAGGAAGGGCATTATCTTAGAGTGGGCATGGTGAGGACAGTGAAGAGAGAAAGAGTGAAGAAGCTAGAGAAAGATGATATTGAAGCACTTATTAGGTGTGTGACATTGAGCCCGTTTTCTTACCTGTAAGATAAGAATAATACCCATGATGCTTACTCTAAAGAGTTATGCCTGGCACATAGAAAGTGATCAACAAATGCAGGCTCCTCTTTTAACTTTTATCCTCACTGTCAATGGCTAGCAGTTGAACACATAATTGGTTTTAGTATGAAATAGTCATCAATACTCCCAGGAAGTTAGTAGCTAAGAAGTAGATGGACACCTCTCCATCTGCCACTTGTCTCATGTCCCATCTCTGAGGCACCAATCTCTTTTTTCTCCAAGCACTTGGAAGCTTTTCTACTACTTAATGCTGAGGGATTTGTACACGGTGCTTAGCCAGGGCAGATTCTATTAGGGGATTTAATCATATGGGCAGGGCACTGGGCCAGGGTGAAAAGAGAAGAGGTTCAATTAATTCGAGAGCCCAATCTCCTATGACCTCATTCATATACAGAGGAGCTCATTTCTTCATTCCTTTCATAATGTTAGTTGAAGCCAACTTAGCACCAGGCCTGCATCCAGGGCTAAGATACAGAGATGAATAGGAATGGTTTCTACTCTCGTGGTATTAATCTGATCAGATAAATGTTGTAATGACTGTATCACATGCTAGGAGCATGGGAGAAAGAGCCCCTTGCTGTGCCCAGACAAGGCAGGGAAGGCTTTCCAGAGCAGGTTATGTTTGACCTGGAACGTGAAGATGAAAGTCTTTGCAGACAAGAAGGGAACATCTTTGCAGACAAGGAGGGAAGTCTCCTGGATCTTGCAGTCAGAGGGAGGCCTAGGAGGCTCAAGAAATGGCAGGAGAAACTGGAAACTGCATATAATCAGTAATGTCAGAATAGGAAATGTTAGATTAGGGAGAAGAAATGAGAGACTGGGCAGAGCGTGGCATGCTGCCTTCCTGGCTAAGGACCTTGACTTGACCCTGTAGGAGATACGGAGCCACTGTACATTTTTTTTTTTTTTTTTTTTTGTGGTATGTGGGCCTCCCTCTGCTGCGGCCTCTCTCGTTGCGGAGCACAGGCTCCAGACGCGCAGGCTCAGCGGCCATGGCTCACGGGCCCAGCCGCTCCGCGGCATGTGGAATCCTCCCAGACCAGGGCGCGAACCCGGTTCCCCTGCATCGGCAGGCGGACGCGCAACCACCGCGCCACCAGGGAAGCCCCACTGTACATTTTTAAATAGAGGCAGAGTGATGGGTCAGAAGACAGTGGTGGTAGTCTAAGTGAGGGTTGACCAGAGCACACTTTCAGTGATATGGGTCGAAGCATGGCCATGGTAGTAGATGAGTAAAATGAAATTAAAAGCCATTGGTGTGGGGCTTCCCTGGTGGCGCGGTGGTTGCGCGTCCGCCTGCCGATGCAGGGGAACCGGGTTCGCGCCCCGGTCTGGGAGGATCCCACATGCCGCGGAGCGGCTGGGCCCGTGAGCCATGGCCGCTGGGCCTGCGCGTCCGGAGCCCGTGCGCCGCAACGGGAGAGGCCGCAGCAGAGGGAGGCCCGCATACCACAAAAAAAAAAAAAAAAAAAAAAA
>NC_041217.1:50074484-50125524 GCF_002837175.3 Physeter macrocephalus
CCCACATGCCGCGGAGCGGCTGGGCCCGTGAGCCATGGCCGCTGAGCCTGCGCGTCCGGAGCCTGTGCTCCACAACGGGAGAGGCCACAACAGAGGAAGGCCCACATACCACCAAAAAAAAAGCCATTGGTGTTAAGGAAGTCGTGGAAGTTTGCGGCTAGGGTGTTAGAGAGGTCATCTTTGTACATGTTGAAACTTTCTGGGATGATGGCAGAAGCTTAGGTGATGGGGAGACAATTGCTAAAACCTCAGTGAGCAAGGGAGCATCAGTTGTGGGGCAAGGGGTAGAGTGAAGAATACTCAAATAGCATGGACCTCAAAGGACTAAGGATTTTTGCTAGATAACGGAAATAAAACACTCTAGACTCTACTTCTGGAAAGCAGAATAGACTCATGAAAGACTTTAACTGTTGCTTATGTCCAAGGTGAGGCAGCCACCATAAAACAGCACATATTTCCAAGATCTCAGGCCACTGAGTACTGCTTGAGGACACCATACAACATGACAGAGGGTACCCACAGATTCAAGATCTCAGAAATCAGCTGAGTCATCATGATAACTCCACAAGCCATGATGTTGTCCTTGGTGGAGTCCTTTTCCCAGTCCGTCAAAGAACCATTTCCAGCTTCTTTGCTGAGGTCTTGTCCTCTCACTATGGCAAAGGAGTTGGGCAAACAGCAGCCATCATCTCAGGGCACTGGCTGTTCAACACCTGTCTTCTCTTGGCAGATGGGTCTCATTGCCGACTCACTTCTCTGTTGGTCATCCACTCTGTACCCAGTGCTGTTCTGGGCACACTGGAGGATTCAGAAAACTACCAGACATGGTCCATGCCCTCAAGGATCGCATTGTCTAATTAGAAAAACTAGACTGGTACACCTGGAATAGTAAGAGGCAATAGTAAGAGGCCTTGTCCAGTGTAAGGGGTAGGTGTTGGGTACAGACAGTCAGGAAAGGAGATGCGTGTATTCCTACTATCTAGTCAAGAGTTCAGGGGGATGGAAGAGAGAGCGTAAGGAACCTGAAAAGACCTTCAGATTTTTGGATGGGGAGAGGAGGCATGGGAAGTGGTGGTGCCATTTGGAGAGACAGGAAGTACAATAGAAGAGATACTTGGAGGGGAGGTGAAGACCTCTGATTTGGAAATGGAGAGTTTGTAGGCTTATTTAGGTGGATGTGGGACTCATTTGTCTATGTTGATGCAATGGAAAGTTCTGAGCGTGCATTAAGAATAAATGTCTTGACAAAAGGAAAAAAGTTAATGAGGAGCCAGATGAAGACAATGGTAATAAAAGGATGGAGAAAGCACATATTCTAGAAACAGTCATGAGAAAAATAGGTAAGATTTGGTAATTGATCAGATGTGAGGGGAGAGACTGGGGTGACTCCAAGTTACTGGGCATGGAGACTGGGTGGATGGTGGTACCACTAATTAAGAGGAGGGAAAGCACTTTGCAGAGAAGAGCAGGTAAAATAATGAGGCCTCTTTTGGAACATTCGAATCTGAGATTACTGTGGGATAACTAAGTATACAGTGTCTGGGAGCCACTTGGTGGTGCAAGTCTGAAACTCAAGGAGTATTCAGCCCAGATATATAGCTTTGGGAATCATCCGTAAACAGGTGAGTGCCTGAGGCAGGCATGGTGGAGTAAGGAGGGAACCTTGGGAAAGACTCATGTTTATGAGGGGAATGGTCTAGAGAGGGGTCCCCAACACCCGGGCCTTGGACCGGTAGCTGTCCGTGGCCTGTTAGGAACCGGGGCGCACAGCAGGAGGTGAGCAGCGGGCGAGCGGGTGAAGCTTCATCTGTGGCTCCCCATGGCTCCCCATCCCTCGCATTACCACCTGCACCATCCCTCCCGTCCCCCCACCCCCATGGAAAAACTGTCTTCCCGAAACTGGTCCCTGGTGCTAAAAAGGTTGGGGACTGCTGGTCTAGAGGAGACAGTCAAAGAAGGAATAGTCTTGGGCTTCCCTGGTGGCGCAGTGGTTGAGAGTCCTCCTGCCGATGCAGGGGACACGGGTTTGTGCCCTGGTCCGGGAGGATCCCACATGCTGCGGAGCGGCTGGGCCCGTGAGCCATGGCCGCTGAGCCTGCGCGTCCGGAGCCTGTGCTCCGCAACGGGAGAGGCCACAACAGTAAGGGGCCCGAGTAACGCAAAAAAAAAAAAAAAAAAAGGAATAGTCTGGATGGTGTGAGTTGAACCACGAGAGGTAGGATCATGATGGTTGAAGAGGAGAAAAGTTAAGGACTAAAGAGTGAGTAGTAGGAGTACTTTCAAGCAGCAGTGAGTAGTCAACAGTAGATTGTTTGGGAGGCGCAAATGGGGTCATTGATGAGCTATGTCAGAGCAATTTCAGAGTAGTGGTGGGGGTTGGGAACCAGTGAGTTCAGAATGAAGTTGTGAGAAAGTAGAGAAACAAATATTTGAGAAGTTTTGCTGCAAACAGGCAGAGACAGGCAGCAATAGCTGGATGAATATTATGAGGATGTGGAGACAGCAAGTGTAGATTTTTATTCCTAGTAGCTTTGTTGGCAAGAAGCAAGATTGTTGGGACAGTAACTACAGGGGGATATGAGAAGAGGCAATAAGTTGTTTTTCAGAGTGGAAGAAACTTGATCAGGCCCATGGGCTGAGGGGATAAAGCCAAGAGGAGAAAAGGGGAAGGTCCAGGCAGAGAGAGTATTCAGTGGAGCCTGGACTGGGAGGAGAGGGGGGAGGTGGGATCTAGATCACAGGTAGGAGGCTGGACTGACCAACAGGAGGAGTCTTTCAGTCTCTGTATAGTCAGGAAAGAGGGTGAGGGTTGGGGTCGGCCTGGATAAGATTTTGTGTTAGGTTAGGGATGGGGAAAAGAAGAGCAAGTAGTTCACCCTTGATGGAGTCAGTACCCTCCATGATGGAGACAAGGTTGTGTGCTGAGAGTGAAGAGAATGGGGGTCTGGTGGGAACATGAGAAGGAGGGTGAGGGTTTAGAACCATCCCTAAGGGGAATGGAAGTACTATGGAGTAAAGGCTTCCGGTTATTAAGCCCAGACAACTGAACAATGATGACCACGTTGACAGAAATTGGAGTTGTTCAAGGGAAAATTGGGAGGAGAATGCTAAGGGTCTTTTGAGCGTGTTAAATTCTGGGTGTTGGCAGGAAATCCACAAGAACGAGTGCTACGGGTGATGAGACTATCTCAGGGTACATGACTACTAAAAGCCAGCATCCTCTCCAGCCTCCAGGCTCTGCTAACAGAGCTGTTTAGCCCAGCTGCTGCACAGAATCTCCCCTCAGACAGAGGAAGTGGTGAAACCAGTGAGATGTTCAGTAACATGCTATGAGAGCGTCTCTGAGCACCAAGCGATATGGGCTCATAGATGTTGGTATTGTTATTGGATTCTTGATGCCTTGTTAATTGAAAGGTCATATGGGGAAAGATAGGTTGGGCGAGAACTCTTCTTGTAGCTATTTTTTCCTTCTTCTTCTGTCTCTATTAACAAAGTCTGAATCAGAGAACATGCTGCTCTGCCTTGGGAGAAAATGCTTATCTGGATGCCAGAGCTTTCCTCAATCCAGATCATCTTCCCAAATGATTCCCTACTAGCAGACAAATGGTAACTGTATCTTCTGGATCTTTTAGAATCTAAAAGAAGGTATTTTACTACATACAATATTTGAGGACAAAAGGCTGCTGTTTCTCCGAAACAGGTTTTAATGGTTTAGGAGAAAAACAACAGGAAAAAATAAAAAGCTAATGTTTCCCCTAACCCTATCACCCCTTCTCTCCACCCCATCTTCCTGTCTGCTCATGCTTCCACCAGTCTGCATGCCTCCTCTTACTAGGTGAGCTTGAGTAAGTGTGAAGGGTACAGGAATGTATGACTATGTAGATACTATAAATAGTTCCTCTAGTCCCTTTCCTTTCTTCAGCTCACTAGCTACTTCACTGGTGTTCCTGGCCTTCTGTCCACCCATCCATCTGACTTTTAGCAGGTATGTATTGGTAGGGCCATGCGGGTTATTACAATTTTTATATACTTTCCTATTGGGTGGTAAATGGTCACTTTCTGGAGTTCTTTGAGTCTCCTACCCCTGGGGCTGCTCTAACCCCTCGCTTAAGACTCCCAGATTTCCCCATTGTCCAGCAACCAAAAGGGTAATGCCTGGCACGGGGGGGCCTCCTCTTCATAGCCCCAGTGCTGTGGTGGACATCAGTACTGATTGGTCATGATGGGCCCTACCAGTTATTTTTCCATACTGAGGCTTACTGTGTATCAGATACCGGGCCAGGTGCTGGAGATACAACGGTAAACAAGGCAGGCAAGGTCCCTGCCTTTGTGAAACCCGTAGTCTAGACCAACGTTTCTCAATCTCATCACTTGACAAGCTTAGGCCTGATAATCCTTTGTTGTGGGGCTGTCCTGTGCATTGTAGGTTGTTTAGCAGCATCCCTGGCCACTAGATGCTCGTAGCAACCTCTCCCCGCCCCCCGCCCCCCATCCTGACAACCAAAAATATGTCCAGACATTGTCAAATGTCCCCTTGAGGGCAAAATACCGACCCTTCCCTGTTGAAAGGATAAAAAGTATTATCAAACAATTGATCACAAAGATTAAAATACAATGACCAAGTATGATGCTCTGAAAAAAAATGAGCAGATACCATGATAGAGAGTGAAAGGAGACTTACTTTAGGTTTGATTATGAAGCAAGGCCTCATTGATGAAGTAACACTTAAGCAGAGGCCCAGGGGAAGAGAAGGAGCCAGTCACATGAGGAATGAGGGGCTGAACAAAGGGTTTTTGCTGTTTGAAGACAGAAAAAAAGACTTGTTTACTGGGGCCTAGGGACCAAAGGGAAAAGTGGTGCAGGCCTAGCATAACCCAGTGGAGACCCAGAGGATGCAAAGACCATGGCAGGGCTGAATTATAAAAACCAGGGCAGGGGCAGATGAGAGAGGAGGCTGCAGGGGTCGGCAAGGGCCAGACCATGATGGCAAAGGCAACCTTTGGGTCTCAAGGGGCAACTGACAGTGAGGGGAAAACAGGAGCAGATGAGAGGTGTGGGGTCTCCAGCTCCCAGTCTAGTCTTCTCCAGTGCATCCCCCTCTTGCTACCAGAGGGTTCTCTCTAAGGTCTAGAACTACTTAAGACCTCTCAGGGTTCCCCTCATCTTGTATGTCCCACAAAGTTCCCCACAATGGTTCCCAGTTGTCCTTATTGCACTCAGCTCCTGCCACACCAAGTGACATTTACCTTTACAAACCCGCCACTCTCTTCCATGCCATGTGCCCTCTCTCATGCGGCTCCCTAACTCCCCCCGCAAAAAAAACCAGAAAGAGAAAGCACAAGATTGTCCTCACAGTTAAAATAACTAGTATCGACGGAAATGTTTACTAATCAGGGATTTCTTTAGTAAACTAGCAGCCACTTAAAATGATGTAGAAACATACTTTACATGAAAAGATTTACATGATCTGTAGCTAAATTATAAAGTGGCATGTACATAGTGTAATCCAGTAATCAGCATGTGTGTATATGTGGGCATGTGTACGAGAGTATAATAAAACGTTAACAGGGCTTCTCTCCAAGTGAACAGTTACAGGTGATTTTAATTTTTATCTTTTGACTTACATATTTTTAAAATTTTCTAATACACAATTATTACTTTTATGATAAGAAACAAACAATGAACAAAGCTGCTCTAGAGATCTGGCTGGCAAAGTTCCCAAGAATGACTGACTTCTGGCTGGCTACCCTGACTGCGTTGTAGACACAGCAATATTTTTCTCCAGGAGGACTGCAAGCAAGACTAATTCATTAAGTTCTTTCAGTCCTGAAGATGACAGGAGCCAGGAAAGCATAAAGTCTTGTTACTACGACAGCCGGTAGCCTTGATGTCTGTGTGTTTATTTATTAACAGGACTTTATGTATCCATCCTCCCACCAGTTCTAGGAGCTTCACAGCTGACTTTGATACAGATCACCTTCTCAAAATGGTACAGCCCATCCGTCAGAAGAAAGACAAGGCCGGTTTACCAGAGAATTAAAACAACAAGAACACGGTCCTAGGAAGCAAAATGAACTTGAAAGATATTGACTAGGGCTGGTGAGGTGTTAGGAGAATAGCATGTTGAGGAGCAAACTGGATTCTTGAGTCACTTTCTTTAAGCTAACAATTATTGAATGCCTTTATCGTGGCAGGCATCGAGTGTAGTTCTGTATACACTTTTCTCTCTTTCAACTTTGCAACAGTTCTGTGAGGAATTACTCCCATTTTAGAGCTGTTGAAACTGAGACTCAGGATGAAGAATTAGTTAATAAGAGCTTAGGTTTTAACACAACTATTTTTTCAACGAAACATACCTCCCCACACATACCCCTCCTTACTTAATGGATGTGCCCTAAAGGAAGGGAATTTGAAGGCTTGGAAAATGCCCTATTGATTTTGGCCTAAAAGTTACTCAGCACGGAGTAGATGCCAAATGCTCTTATTGAATGACTGGTTGGATGGATGGATGGATGAACAAAGAAAGAATGATTTTTAAAAGGTCTTATAGGGCTTCCCTGGTGGTGCAGTGGTTAAGAATCTGCCTGCCAATGCAGGTGACACGGGTTCAAGCCCTGGTCCGGGAAGACCCCACATGCCCCAGAGCTTAGTAAGCCTGTGCGCCACAGCTACTGAGCCTGTGATCTAGAGCCTGCGCACCACAACTACTGAAGCCCGCGAACCTAGAGCCCATGCTCCGCGACAAGAGAAGCCACCGCAGTGGGAAGCCTGCCTACCTCAACGAAGATCCAACGCAGCGCCCCCCTCGACAGAAAAAAGGTCTTACAATCATACAAAGGCAGAGAGAAGTAATCACATTAGAAACGTATCTCATAGACAGTTCTACAAATGGATGTGGCCAGGATTGTCTGTTCCCTACCAAAGACTTACAAGTGTATGCCTGTAATGAGAGTAAACATCAGGAGAGTCATTTTTCGAGTGCTGGAGAGAAATGGCATCATGCAGGGTATGTGGGTCACTCAGTCCTATCACAGTCTGGGGAGGAGAGGTGTTAGCTTGGTCGAGTTCCCATGCACAAAGCTTAGATGTCTCCTGTTCTCCTTTGCAAACTGGTTACCAAGGTCCTACCGTGTCCTACCAGTTTGCCTGCATTGCTCTATTCTCATGGTCCTGGGACACAAAGTAGCAAGGAGACCTAAACAGTGCTGCTTCCTGGGCTACTTGTGAGAGAAATGCTTTATTTCATTTTATTTTTGAAGGTTGTATCAAACTGACTGCTTTCTGTTGGCTCAAATGAAGAGCTGTTTTTCTCCTTGTGTGCCGTCAACTTTAGAAATGCAGGAGATTGGTTATTGGGTCAGCAAGTAGAAAATGAAGGAAGCGTTGGTTCACATCTCTTATCTCCTGAGCCATCTTCCTTGCTCTGCATAGAAGAGGTTCACATATTCCTTTTTCCAGCTCTGCCTTAGTCAGCCAGCAACAGGAATGAAGGCCATTGTGTCCAGACCACTGTGGGAGCCTAGAAGAGAAATACTTCGGGCAACATGATGGTCCTTGTCTTCTAGGAGTTCACAGCTTCCTTGGAAAGAGAGTGTACACCAACTTTAGATCACAGAGCAATGCCACTGAAGCAATGATGAAAAGTCTGTGAGTGAAGGGGCTGCAGAACACTGGACTGACTAGTTTCTTCTTATGAAAAAATGAGGGCAGTTTGGATGGACTCTACTTTTTCCTATTCTCTTTCTGCTTTAAGAATGTATACTTCTTTAATCACAAGTCTAATGAGGTTAATCAGGGAAGACCTGAAGACGTTAACTTCTGAGAAAGGGCATAGGACACTTGGAGAACTGCATCTCAGCCTGGGAGGAGACACATGGTCTCTGGTGGTAGGCTGTGGCAAGTCCCACTTTACAGATGTGGAAGCTGAAGGCCAGACATCCCCCATACCCCCTGAAAGTGGCAGAGAAATCCTAATTCTTGGACCTGTGCAATGGCTGCAGAACAAATGCTTTCCCTTGTATGAGAAGGAGAGGTACTTTCCCGGAGGTCTCAGCCAGGTGTGTGGAGGAGTCTGAATTCCTCTCCTTGATCTTCCCGCAGACTTTTTCCCTGGTGCTTCCTCACCAGTCCCATCCAATCTGGATTGGGGAACAGCTTTTCAAAATTATTTCTAAAAGATCACACACACACATACACACTGAGTGAGCTCTTTCTCTGTATTTTATTTGGGAAATCATAAATGGCTCTCAGGCTAAATAGAAACCTGAACCAATCAAATGAGTTTCCCAGGGGCTCAAAAGAAACAAGATTCACAGAACTGGCTGGCAGTACTGCAGAAAACAGAGCTGATGGAGACCCCCATGTGGGTGTGGGGTGACCTTGACAAGGAAAGTACTAGCTGGTATTTTTATCTGCCTTCTTTTTCTCAGGACATTGATGCTGTTGAATGCACCAGTAACAGGCTCCTGTTTGTTCTCATAACATCTGGGCAGAAGAGATGGGGAAGACAGCGTATACTCATGTGCGGAGTAGGGAGGAATAGCGAAACTGAGCCATAGATGGAGAACGAGCCTTGTTTAAATTCCTGTGGACAGGATTTCGGGTTCCTCAACTAGAAACAGGTTACGCACACTCTGATTCAGTGCTCTAACAGCTCGAATTCTATACTCTCAAGTATTTCCTGTTACATTTAATTTCCTTTCCTTCTATTTCTCTTCTGTTACTCCTCTGTGGGAGGTGAGGTATCAGGTATCGGTAGGGCAACCAACTTGCCTAAGACTCCCAGTTTTAGCACGAAAGTCTCACATCCAGGGAACCCTCTCAGTCCCGGGCAAACCCAGATGGTTGGTCACTCTAAAGGTATGTCACTGCTTCAGAAGAAACTCCTGTGGAGCGAGATTGTTTCCCCAAGTTTCTTCTGGAGGTGGTCTCACATGGTAGCTAAAGTGTGGGCTCTGGGCACATGGCCAGGGTGCACATCCTGGCTCTGGCAGGTGTCCCTGCCAGACCTGGGGCAAGTCACTTGACCTCTCTGTGCCTCACTTGCCTCATCTGTAAAATGGGGTTAATGATAATCTGTACCTCAAGACGTTGCTATGTGAGATTATGTAAATCAATACTTGTAAAGCACTTTAAAAGTGACTGTTAGCTATAGTTATTATTTTGTTAATAAATTACAAAGATCACAGGATCTCAGAATTGATGGGATGCCTTCTTAGATTTCATCTCAGTTATTAAATGCACTTCACACATTGTAGTGAACCCATTCTGTGTCCACCTTCCCCCTTTTCTGTGTCTCCCCACAGTGGTGACAACTGCAGCTGGTGGAGGTTAGTTTGATCGGCCCCTGAGTGGATGCTACTCCACCTGGTGGCAGGGGAGTGGGGTGTGATGGCTAAGTGTGGTACCTCTCAGATGTGAACGTGCACACAAATCACCTAGGGGTCTTGTTAAAGCTTGTTAAATGTGAATTCTGATTCAGCAGGTGTGGGTGAGGCACAAGATTCTGTTTTTTTTTTTTTTTTTTAAAGATTATTTTGATGTGGACCATTTTTAAAGTCTTTTTTGAATTTGTTACAATATTGCTTCTGTTTTATGTTTTGGTTTTTTGGCCACGAGGCATGTGGGATCTTAGCTCCCTGACCAGGGATCGAACCCGCACCCCCTGCGTTGGAAGGTGAAGTCTTAACCACTGGACTGCTGGGGAAGTCCCAAGATTCTGTATTTCTAACAAGGTCCCAGGTGATGTTGCTGGTCCAAGGCCCACACTGTGAGACCAAGGCCACATCGTATGTCAGCCTGTGTGGGTCTGAGCAAAAGCCTGTGAAATTCATGTCCAACAAGTTCCTGAGATTTAGGAACTAAATTAGAATTTAGGAACTAATTTAGAATTTAGTTCCTAAATTAGGAACTAAATTTAGAATTAGTCCTGGGGGCTGGGGTAGGAATTTTTGCTTATTTTCAGCATCAGAGCTGGTTCAAGACTATTGCTTTAATCCGACCTCCTAGCTCACTTATGTCCATGGCTTTGCTCTCTTGAATGGTAGACAGAGGGGTGCAGTGCCCCACCAGTGCCCAGAAATCACACATGGTGAGAAGGGCTGCAGAAAGGTTCAGAGCTACTGGCCTGAAGAGACAGGAGCCCCCAAACCTAGGACTCTGGTGTCCCACCCCATACTCCCTCAGTGACCTTGCCAGAGGGAGGCGTCTAACACTTCCTCAGCCACGTCAGAACATGAGTCCAGATCTTATACCTCTGCTCTGGATCGATGGACCCAATTCTCCCAAACAATCTGAGTACCAAAATAAGCATAAAGAGCAGACCCCTCACATTTGAGGAGTCTTTACTTCTTTTCCAAAACCTTGAACAGGAGTTCTCTTGCCATCCGTCTTCCCTCCAAGACCCTATCAGGCACCAAGATAATATCACCGTCTAGTGCAGTGAATCTGTTCTCTGCTCTCTGGCCTGTACAGATGCGGGAGGAAACTTTGCAAGAGAGGTCAAAGAAAAGGAGCCGGAAGACCCATTCTGCCTGCTGCTTCCTGGATTCCCTGAGGCCAGACTTGTGCTAATTTGAAAAATGGCCTTATGATAATGAGCGCTAAAAGCACTCTGCAGACCCTGGTGCCCTGGGAAGAGACTGGGGGACTCAGTCTTTCCAGCTCCCTTCCCTTCACGGCCCGCGCTCAGCATCCGCGCACTTTTAATCTCCCACACGTCTGCCGAGTGTACTACACATTTGTATCTGTCACTTCAGATCCCACCCGCATGGCTGCTCCCGGCCAGCTGGGCTTTCTCCTTTATTCCCAGAATGTTCCCCGAGGACAACCCAGCCCGTGATAAAGGCTTCCACTTTCTTTTGTTTCTCTTACTTTGCTGAACCCCAGCCCCCAACTCCAGCCATACAGGACCTTGCCCAGCCCCCTGGCGCCCCCTACCGGCAGCCTGCTTCCCGATGGAGTTGGCGGAAGTTGAGAAGGTTCCGAATACAGCTTCCCTCCCACCCCATTTTCCTGAGTGGCGCCCTGAGGTAGTGGTGTTCTGAGGCGCCTCCCAACACAGATCAAACTAACAGCATCCTAGAACTGTATTACGCGCCTCCATTTCCTGCAACCAGAATGGACCTCGGAAGTTTTTTTGTTGTTTTTTATTGTGGTAAAAAACATAACATAAAATTTATCGTCTTAGCCGGTTATAAGTGTACAGTTCAGTAGTGTTGAGTATATTCACATTGTAGTGCAACAGATCTCTGTAGAACTTTCTCATCTTGCAAGACTCAAATTCTATACCCACTAAACACTAATTCCCCTTCTCCCTACCCCCACCCCTTGATGACCACCTTTCTACTTTCTATGATTTTGACTACTTTGGATACTTCATAAAAGTGGAATCATGCAGTATTTGCCCTTTCGTGACTGGCTTATTTCTCTTAGCATAATTTCCTTGAGGTTCATCCATGTTGTGGTATGTGAATGATTTCCTTTTTAAGGCTGCAAAATATTCCATTGGGTGTATCCACCATACTTTCTTTATCCGTTCATCTGTTGATAGATATTTGAGCTTCTTCCTCAGGTTTTTAACCCCTTATTTTGCAAGTGGTCACCCACTTAAACTAAATGACTTGTCTAAGACCACACAGCCAATCAGATGTCAGTTTTTTTAGGATTTTATTGTTGTCTCCTGGATTCTGGCATCAGCATTTGGGGAGCTCTGGTTCAACCTGAAATGATTGGGATAGGTGTTTTGCAGGAATTTTGCAGGCTTCAGAGGCAAATGATGGCATCCAGGCAAGTCCTGATGACTATGAGCCTATGCGAACATCCAGCTTCGGCTTTGGTGTGGTCAAATGCCCTATGTGTATGGACACTGGATTTTTATGATATTAGGCAATTATTATTCATTTGTTTAGGGGTGCTAATGGTATTCTGTTATATGTTTTTAAAAGAACCACTATTAGAAACGCGTACCAAAATGTTTATAAATTAAATGTGTGCTGCCTTTGGGTGTGCTGCAAAATAATCAGTAGAAGGTATGGATGAAACAGGCTGGGGGCTCATTATACCATTCTCTCTACTTTTGTATATGTTTAAAGTTTTATCTAGTAAAAAGATTTTATTCTTTAAAATAATTTTTAAAATCTTACATTTGGTTAGGGTGACACATGCCCACTTTCCAGGAACTTAAATTCTTGCTGAAATTGGAGCACTTTTGACAGTTATCAATGGTATATTATAGAGAATAAAATACTGCCACCAATGGGCAAATAATGTAAAAACAAGCAAACAAACAACAAACCCCCTGCAGGTTGTGGGGATGACACCAGCAAATAGGTGTGTAGCCCTTTGGCAGAGGGTCAGTGGCATGAAGGGCTCAGATTTCTCTACTGGAGCATCACAGGCTCTGGGCTCAGTTCTTTCATCCTGAGCCTGGGTAGCTTCACCACCAGACCCTCCTGTCAGCAGTCACCAGCTTCCTAGCTTTCAAATATTTGGCCACAGTACGAAGCAAATATGTCAGTTTGTTGTTCATTTGTTTACATATTCATTCATCTGCCCATCCCCAATTCATCCCATTTTCTAACCACCCACATCCAAGCAACACTATCTGTGATTGAATTTGGCTTCTAAATATCTTGTATCTGCTCACTTTAACCCATAGCCATGGCCGCTACCCTAGTCCACCCCGCTGTCTTCCTTAGCTCTGTTACTCTAACACCTCCTAATTGCTCAACTTATCACCACTCTTACCCTCTTCTACTCCTTTCCATACATTCTTCTGATCTTTTCACTCACCCCTGCTTAATTAAAACCCAGAAGATCGGGCTTCCCTGGTGGCGCAGTGGTTGAGAGTCTGCCTGCCGATGCAGGGGACACGGGTTGGTGCCCTGGTCCGGGAAGATCCCACATGCCGCGGAGCGGCTGGGCCCGTGCGCCGTGACCGCTGGGGCTGTGTCTCTGGAGCCTGTGCTCCGCAACGGGAGAGGCCACAGCGGTGAGAGGCCCGCGTACCGCAAAAAAACAAAAAAAAAACCAAAAAAAACCCCAGAAGATCTTCCTACTGCCCTTGTGATGAAGTCCAAACTCTGGCGGTGCCTTACAGAGTCCTTAGGGACCTGACTCTAATTGCCTCTCCAGGCTCATTTCTCATTCCCACCCCGTCGTTCTCAGTGCCCCAGCCTCCCTGAAATTCTTTCAGTTCCTCAAAACACCATGCACGTTCTCATTTCCAGGCCTTTGCACAAGCTGTTCTTTCTGCCTGGAATACTCTCCTCCCCACCCCCTTCTCTGGGTAACTCTTTCTCATCCCACAGGTGTCAGCTAAACCTCACTGCCTCCTAGCAGTGTTCCTTGACCCAGTCAGTTGGTGTTCCTGCTCTGAGCTCATCACATAATTCTCCCATCACAGCACTTAGACCCATTTGGAGGTGTTCTGTAAATATTTTTTGAACTGACAGAGTAAATTTGGTTTGAAAGAAAGGGAAAATATAAAAATGTATATTCCAACAAGCAGGTTGATAGTATCTCAGTCCCCAGATGCCCCCTGATCTGTCAATAAACCCACAAATATTCCCTGGTCACTGAAAGGAGTTTTCCAATTGCTGCTGAGTCCATTGTGCTGCCCTCTGCTGTAGGAACCTTCTTGTTCATGGTGTGATCTCACCCTCTTCTGACATTCATTCTACTGAACTTGTCACTCCCCTCACTTCCACCCCACCACCATGCAGGACCAGCACAACACCCTCTGGCCACGCCCCCTTTCATCAGGGGAGCTGGGCGTTCCCAGCTAGTGGACGTTCCTGCCCAGATGCATCTCCTGTGCTTGCAGCCCTGCCACCTCTGCACCCACAGAGCCTCACCCAGCAGTGGGGTCCTCTCCTTCCCCTTAGATGCTCAGAATCCATCAGCCTTCACTCTCTAATCTCTGGGCCTTTCTGTGCTGCTTCTATGAGAGCTGCTATCACTGTTAATCTCCCCTTGGCAAAGTTTCTGTCCTTCCCTCCTTCTCTCATCTTGTCTCTGAAGTGTCCCTCTGACCTGTACTTCCATCCCCATCCTCCCCTTCCTCATTCAGGACCTTGTGCCATCATTGCCCCCTTTTTTCTAGTATCTAATCTGTCTCCCTCTTCCCTGTGTTCTTTCCTTCTGTCTACACCTATGCTTGGACATCCATCTCTTATAAAAGCCCCCCCACCCTTCTGACCCCCATAAGTTAACATCCTGGCTCTCTGCTCTCTCTTCTCACCAGAGGCATCTCAGCACCTCTGTCCTCACAGCTCCTCACCCCATATTGCCCCACCACTGTCACCAAAGCCACCCGTGCCCCTTTAGTCACAAATCCTAAGTGGTCTCCTTGACCTCTCTGCTGCCTTGGATGCCAATGACATCCTCTTCTCTCAGGCACTCTCTTCAGGTTCCCTGGCACAGCACAAGCCTGCCTTGGCTTCTGTCCTTGTCCACACTTTCTGACTCATCTGCTGGCACATCCCCATCTTACCAACCTCTGAATGTAAGTTTTGTTGAGATTCTGACCTCTGCCTACACCAGCTACCCAGCTGCTCCGAAAGACCCCTCTAAGTGGACACAGTATCCAGGCCAAGCATCTCTCCTGCTCTTGTTTTGCATTTCAACTTTGCTGAATAAGGCTAAACTCAAACTGCTCTCCTCTAAATGGCCACTCTTCTGGGCTTTCTCTTTCTGTCAGCAGTACTGTCATTCTCTGCTCCTCCGGGCTCAAAACCCACAGCCACCTTTGGCACCTTCCTCTGGCCACATCCACTCAGCCTCTAGGTCTGTCACTTATGCTCTCCCCAAGGTTCTCACATCTATCTCCTTTGAGTTCTTCCTACCCCACCCTTAGTTCAGGTCTCACTGCCACTGGCAGAGACTGTTTGCCCTCCTTCCTCCTCCCCTAAATCCTTTTATTCTGGCCTTTATGCCTCCAGTCCATTGTACACTCTGCTGCCAAGTCCATGCATTTGAAGAAGTCGTTCTCAAGGTGCAGTCCCTGGACCAGCAGCTTCAGCATCACATACTCTCAGGCTCCAGTCCAGTTTCTACTGGTTCAGAAACTCTCTGAGTGGGGCCCAGAAATCTGTGTGGGGTGATTCTGATGTATACAAAAGTTGGAGAACCACTGACCTAAAACATAGCAATAAGCAAATTTCTCCTCTGCTGAAGAACCTAAACATTTTTTTTAGTTAGGACTCAGTTCAGCTGGATATAACTTTAAAAAGTGGCTTAAACAAGATAGAAATTTATATCTCTCTCACTTAAAAAATGTCGGGCCATGGATAGTGCAGGGATATAGCAGCTGCATGGTATCACCAAGAACCTAGCTTTCTATTGCAACTCCTGGAGCATGGCTGTAGTGGTCCAAGATGGCTGCTAGAGCTCTAGCTATCACATGTATCATTTTTGCTCCAATTCCAACATTTAGGGTTTGTTTGTTTGTTTGTTTGTTTTGCCACACCAAGCAATTCTCAGACACCAGCTAGGTGTCCTACAATTCGACCCAATTCTGACACTGTCTGTCCAGAGATAGCATCAGATCCCACAGGGTAAGGGCTTAGTCTCACAAGACTGCCTCCCCACATTCTTCAGATGCCAATAGCAAGTCCAGGTTGTCACCTATACTTCTGACTGATAGGCTGTAGGTTAGAGGTTCCAATGACCCCCTTCCTTGGGTTCGATTAATTTGCTACAGTGGCTCACAGAGCTCAGAGAAATGTTTTGCTTACTAGATCACCAGTTTATCATAAAAGAATATAACTCAGGAAAGCCAGATGTAAGAGATGCCTAAGGCAGTGTATGGGGAAAGGGCACAGAGCTTCCACGCTCTCTCCAAGTACGCCACACTCCCCCAATCGCCACGTGTTCATCAACCCAGAAGCACCCCTAACTCTCTCCTTTTTGGGTTTTTATGGTGGCTTCATTTCATAGGCACGATTGATTAAATCATTGGCCATTGACGACTGAACTCAATCTTCGGCCTCTCTCCCTTCCCAGGAAGTTGGAGGGTGAGACTGAAAGTTCCAATCCTCTAATCACAGGGTTGGTTCCCCTGGCAACCAGCCCCCATCCTGGGGGTTTCGGGTTTGGTTACGTAGGGGTTTTCCAAAAGTCACCCAATTAACAGAACCAAAGACACATTTATGCTCTCATCACTTAGGAAATCCCAAGGGTTTTAGGAGCTCTGTGCCAGGAATGGGACAATTATGTATTTCTTATTATAAATATCACAGTATCTCACATCCTAATACAGACCAAGAGGTTAAGCAAAAGAGCCAAAAGATGGACTCTTCCAGATGAGTCTGCTCCCTTTAAGCAGCCGCCTCAAAAGACCCAAATAATACTTCCACTTAATCCAGTTAGTCAGAATTTGGTCACATGGCCGTGTTGGATACAAAAGAAGCTGGGAAATACAGTTTTGTTCTGGGCGGCAAAATGCCCAGCTAAAAATTGAGGTTCTCTCAAAAAGTTACGTACTGTATGATTCAATTTATATAAATTCTCTAAATGGCAGAATTATAGAAGTGGATAACAGATTAATGGTGGGGTTGGAGAATGGGGAGGAAGGGAGTTGACTCTGGCTATCAAAGGGCCACAAGAGCCCATCCTTGTGATGGAGCAGTTCTGTGTCCTGACTGTGGTGGTGGTCGCACGAATCTATACGTGTGATAAAATTGTATAGAGCTAAATATACATATGCAGACATGCATGTGTTCATATAAAGCTGGTGAAATCTGAATCTGGATTGTATCAGTGTCAATTTCCTGGTGTGATGCTGCACTATAGTTTTGCAGTGATCATTGGTGGAAACTAGGTGAAGGGCATATGGGATATCTCTTTATTATTTCTTATAAACTGTATATAAATCCACAATTATCTCAAAATTAAAAATTGAAGAAACAAAAAAAATTGAGGTTCTATTTCTGATGAGAAAGGGGAGATGTTATAAGCAACTAGCAGTTTCTGCCATAAACCTCACCCATTCTCCCATTGTAATCAGTGCAAGCTTGTTAGCATAATCAAGACCTTTATAATCTAGCAGTAAGGAACCTCCCAAGCAACCCCTACCTTATCACTGTAGGGGAGGGAAAACTCCCTGTACAATCCTAGGTTCAATAGCTGGGTCTATCAAATAAATTGACAATATTCAGATTAACAGGATAAAACACATACAAATTTATTAATTTTTAATATTATGTGTATGGGGGCATCACAGGGGAAAAAAGATGACTATCCAAAAAAGCAGTGAGGTACTTCCCTGGTGGCAGAGTGGTTAAGAATCTGCCTGCCAGTGCAGGGGACACAGGTTCAAGCCCTGGTCCGGGAAGATTCCACATGCCGCGGAGCAACTAAGCCCGTGCGCCACAACTACTGAGCCTGCGCTCTAGAGCCCGCGAGTCTCAACTACTGAGCCCACGTGCCTAGAGCCTGTGCTCTGCAACAAAGAGAAGCCACCGCAATGAGAAGCCCAGGCGCCGCAATGAAGAGTAGCCCCTGCTCACTGCAGCTAGAGAAGGCCTGCACGCAGCAACGAAGACCCAACACAGCCAAAAATAAATAAATAAATTAGAAAAAAAAAGGTCGTGAGATTTAAGAGCTTGTATATGGTCTTAACAGGGGAAGGAGAGAGGGAATGTAGGAACTTAGGGGAGAGTAAATGATTTTTAGGAAGGATGAATGGGCCCTTAGGAGAATAGATGGAAGATATGACAGTTTGTGACAAAGTTTGTCTGCATGTGGTATTGACTTCTAGTTTCCTCTCTTGTGATAGGAGTCAGTCTCTGTGAAGAAACTCTCTGGGGATTTATGACCATTGAGTTCCTTTTGGAAGAACTGTCCTTAGGCAGATAAGGGGAGTTAAGAGAAAGCCTCTCCATGCATTTGCTGTTTTTCAAGTGCCTTCAACTCAAAATAATCAATATGCCAAAGTGGCATTTTTAAAAAAATTTTATCAAATGTCCTTTAATTTCATAGACAACAATATGATACATATTGTATAAGAAGCACACAATAGTTTTGCAGTACAATTTCAAAGTGTATACAAATTGGAATACAGAGGTTAAACACTGGTGTGCTGACAGCATTTTTGAACTCTGGATAAACTGCATACAAAACTTACAATTCAAATATTAGCCAATCTGGAAACTTTACTTCCTATAATATAAAAATGATACTTTGAGATGCAAAATATTCTTTACTAACAAACTATATAAACATTTAAAATAATCATTAAAAACTCAACTTTAGAATTTATAAAGATTAGCTATAAAAATATATTGACAGTCACATTTCTTATAAATGTACCATTCACTACATTACAAAATAGTCTCTAACATAAAATTGCCTTAGTAACTGTACTATTTTAGAATCTGATAAACCTTACATTAAACCAATTATAAAATCCTCTTGGAGAACTTTGGTATGCATCTTCAGAAGGTTTTTAAAATACTCTAACATCTCAAGGGCCTGTAAACATTCCATTCTATTAAAGCACAACAGAATAAGTAATGTATATTTAACTGCATACAGAATATAGACTCAAAAAACAATTTATTAAATATTTGTAGAAAATCACCATTCCCAGAGTAACCAAAAAACAAACCATTTAAAAGTATCAAACTTTTAAACAATTCTCTTTCCATTCTGATAAAAAAATGTTACAAAATCACCATACTCCATTCATGTACCTTAGATGCCTTTTTAGGATACATAATCAGAACACAGAATTTATATATTTAGTTGTATATTAGCTTTTTTCTATTTGTAATTTAGAATTTATTGGCAGAAATAGCACATACACACAATGGAAAAAGGTAAATTTTAGGAAACCGTAAGAAATGCAAACGTATAGGGTAAACTGATTTATTTTTAAAAATCTGATTTATCAAATTTCATCCTATCTGCCATTTTTGGAATATGACAACTAGTGTTATTTAGAAAATTTGAATTTGTGAAAGTTCATTTCTTATTTCTTGAGTATGTTTAATTTTTACAGGGCTTCCAGTTGTGCCAGTAACTTCCTTGAGGTCTTTTTCCACTTTATCCTCTGTCACCAGATCTCTTGTGTAAGATATTTATCTTTGAGTTGCAAAAGCCTAAATAAAAAGCTTCATTTTTGACCTTTTAATTCATAAAACTCCACTAAAAAAGAAAAGAAACTCCGTCTAATTTTTAGGCAAGTCCACAAAAATATTTTCTTTAAGAATCAAACACTTTTATTAGAATAAAGATCCTTCAAAGTTTTCAACTCTTCTATTAGAGTTTTATTTTGATTTTCCAGGACTGCAGCACGATTTTCCAGACATTTCACATATTCTTTCTTCTTTCTGCGACATTCTCGAGCAGCTTCTCTGTTTTTCATCAACCTTATTTCTCTTTTCAGTTGGGGGTCATCTGTCTTAGTTGTCTGAGACGTAAGGGTTACGGGAGATGTCATCACCACGGTTTGTGGTAGCGAAGTAGCTGAAGGCGTGGTATGGATCTGATATGTCTGCATATCTCCTGATGCAGTTTGTACAACCACCTGGTTGCTGGGCACAAGTATTTGCTGTCCATCAGAGGTCTGTGCATACTGGAGAATTGTTGTACCTTGTTGAGTACTGCCTGAATTTGTCATGGTTAATGTCTGAAGCCCCTGTACTCCATCTGTGCCTGGACTGGCCAGCTGTAAGGCTCCATTTGGGGCAATGGCAAAGTACTGTCCGGTGCTAGTCTGATAGATGGGAGCTGGAACAGACATAGAAGTGACAGCAGAAACTCCAGGATTTTCTCCGTCTCCTTTTCTGCCCCGTGTTTCTTCAGAAGATAGGTCTTTCAAAATTTTTCTGTAAGATGGGCGCCGTGCTAGGATCCCGTGGGTTTTCTGTGAGGAGCCTATGCTGTCAGATGAGTCCTGAGACTCTTCACTTTCCGATAAAGATGATACCGTTTGCACGTGTGGTGGGTGAATTACAGAAGACTGAGCTGTCTGGATGACCCCCTGAACCTGTACTTTCTCTCCAGGAAGAGGTACAATTGTCACTGGCGCAGATCCTCTTAATGACATCTGTTGAGGAATATGAGAAATATGAGCTCCCTGAACTGTTGAACCAGACTGAGGTGCTGTCTCTGAAGCGTTATTCTTGTGAGAATCTTCCATAATCAACTGCGGTTCCTTTTTGCTTCAGGAGTTCTGTCCCCACTGCTCCCACACGTGTTTTCGGAAGCCAGCACCTGCTCGGGGTGTCAGGAGACCGCTCGGTGTGGGGCAGTTTTCTTCGGTTGGGGCATCGCGCTCAGCCCCTACTTGCTGTGGCCTAGAGGTGTCGTCCTCCCCGGCTTTGACCCACGCCTGACCTGCCCGCCTCTTGTAGACAGAGTCCAAAGTGGCATTTTTTTAAATGGCATTTTAAAATATTATAGTTGATTTACAATATATTAGTTTCAGGTTTACAACATAGTGATTCAATATTTTTATAAATTGTATTCCATTTAAAGTTATTATAAAATATTGGCTATAGTCCCCATGATGTACAACATATCCTTGTAGCTTATTTATTTTATGCATGGTAGTTTCTACCTGTTAATTCCCTATCCCTACCTTGCCCTTCCCTCCTTCCCTCTCCCCTCTGGTAACCACTAGTTTGTTCTTGATATCTGTGAGTCTCTTTCTTTTTTGTTATATTTATTCCTTTGTTTTATTTTTTAGATTCCACATATAAGTGAAAACATACAGTATTTGTCTTTGTCTTATTTCAGTAAGCATAATACCCTCCAGGTTCATCTATATTGTTGCAAATGGCAAAATTTCATTCTTTTTTATGGCTAATATTCCATTGTATATATACACCACATCTCTATCGATTTATCTCTTGATGGACACTTAGGTTGCTTCCATATCTTGGCTATTGTAAATAGCCAATGAACCCAATGAACATTGGGTTGCATGTACCTTTTCAAATTAGTGGGTTTTTTGTCTTCTTCAGATATATGCCCAGGGGTGGAATTGCTGGATCACATGTTAGTTCTATTTTTAGTTTTTTGAGGAAGCTTCATAATGTTTTCCATAATTTACATTCCCACCAACAGTGTACTTGGGTTCTGTTTTCTCTGCATCCTCACCAGCATTTGTTATTTGTGGTCTTTTTGACAGTAGCCATTCTGACAGGACAGGTGTGAGGTGGTATCTCATTGTGGTTTTGATTTCCATTTCTCTAATGATTAGTGATGTGATGTTGTGCATCTTTTCATGTGCCTGTTGGCCATCTGTATGTCTTCTTCGGAAAATTGTCTGTTTGGGTCTTCTGCCTATAATATAGCCAGGTTGTTTGGGTTTTTTTTTTTCATATTAAATTGTATGAGCTGTTTATATATTTTGGATATTAAACCTTCATTGGACATATCATTTGCAAACGTTTTCTCCCATTCAGTAGCTTATCTTCTCATTTTGTTGATGGTTTCTTTTGCTGTGCAAAAGCTTTTAAGTTTAATTAAGTCCCATTTGTTTATTTTTGCTTTGGTTTCCTTTGCCTGAGGAGACCAAGCCAAAATAATATTGCTACAATTTATGTCAAAGAGTGTTCCGCCTATGTTTTCTTTTAGGCGTTTTATGGTTTCTGACCTTGCATTTAGGTTTTTAATCCATTTTGAGTTTATTTTTGTATATGGTGTGAGGAAATGTTCTAATTTCATTCTTTTACATGTAGCTGTCCAGTTTTCCCAGCACCACTTATTGAAGAGACTGTCTTTTCTCCATTGTATATTCTTGCCTCCTTTGTCATAGATTAATTGACCGTAAGTGCTTGGATTTATTTCTGGGTTCTCTATTCTGTTCCGTTGATCTATGTGTCTGTTTTTGGGCCAGCACCATACTGTTTTGATGACTGCAGCTTTGCAAAGTGACATATTTTGGGGTGACATGTCCTGAACTCCATCACCATGTCTATGTTGTTTGTGTTAAAGCATAAACCTCTAGAAGGCAGGCCCCAAGGGCATTTATGAAGCATTTATCTTTTCACTTACATGGTCCTGAATAGAGCCAATGAAACAGATGTTTTTCTACCCTTCAGGAGCTTCCATTCTGAGAAAGTACCAAGATTCTTAGGTGTGTTGCCAACCTAAAAGAGAATGAAAATGGCCGTTTTCCAATCAAAAGGGGCAGTGAGCAAAGAGGGACTTTTTTTTAGATCCATATGTTGCTGTAGTGACTAGAGTGAGAGCAGGAAGAACTGAAGCATATTTTAAAATGACTTTTAAAGAATTCCATCCTGTCATCTTTCTCCCTGTTCTGATGCTCTTTCCTGAAGGCATTACCCAGCACCAGCTGCTTTCTCACCTCTGGGCAGCTTTGCTGAACTTGACTGTGCCCCCACGGGAAGGAATTAAGCTGCTTGTTAGGAGCTTCTGCTCAATCAGAATCCCGCCCAGAGGCTTCTCCCAACAGCTTTCTGAGCTGTTCCAAAAGGGGCAAAGAAGGTGCTGAGGAGGGAGTGAAGGAGGAGGGTACAGGACCTGGAATGGAGCCACACCATGGAAAAATGGTGCCTCGGTGGCAGAAAGATGCTGACGAGAGAGAAGGGACAGACATCTGAAGAAAGAATAAAGGGATGTAGGCACAGACCTGGGAGAACGAGGAGGAAGGATGGAGTCAGGCAGAGCCAGCATTAAGGGGCCCGGAATGAGAACCTGGAGGCCTGCCTGGCAGAGCTGTCCTCGGCCCTGAGGGGCAAGCACAGTATGTGGCAGAGGCTGCCCTCTATGGAGAGGCCTCCTGGCCTCGGACTCCCAAGGGGGTTCAGGGATGGGCTTTGGCCGTCCCATGAATTCCCTGAACTGGTAGGCAGAATTCTTTTTCCTTTTAGAAAGAGTGTCCATGGCTTACATCAGACTCTCAAAAAGATCCATATGCCCCTCAAAGCTGAGAATGCTACTCAATAATGTAAAGGAAGGGAGCTTTGGAGGGAGGAGTGGTGAGGGAGTTGTAGGTAAGGGCCAGGTGGAACAGGGAAGTAGAAAAGCCTGTGAGAAAGAACTAAGCTGTGGCTTGTAGGCCAAGCTGGTACAGGCAACACTCATCCTCCCAGTTCCCTGTGAGGACACATGTCCTGACCTGCGCTCAGTCCAGGCAGAAGTCATGGCCAGGGCAGCAGGACAGCCTGCTTCCACTCCCAGGCCCTGGGGAGCCCCTCTCTATGCTGGCTCCTCCTGATCTAATCCTTTATCTCAGCTTAGTGAAGCCCTCAAGCTCAGGGAGAACTTCCCTGAGCCCCCAGACCTGTCTGTTCCACTGAAAGACACTCCCTAACCCCCACTGCGTTTCCCTGTCAAAGCCCCAGCACTTGTTACTGTGGCCAGTGTCTGTCGTTCCCTCTGTAGGGAGCCCTCCTCTCTTATTCACAGTTGTAGCCTCCTCAATAGCCTGGCCCAGTGCCTGGCATATGATAGACATTCAATATTCAATAAATATTACTTGGATGGATGGATAAAAATATAAAAGAGTATGTTGCCTTATGGATGAGGACATAACACCCAGGGAGTAGTTTGAGGCCCCTCAGAAAAACAGCAGAGGCTGACCTTTAATCCAGCAGGGAAGAACAGGAGAAAGATCAGTCTAACTTTGTGAAGTAACTCCATTGAGGTAAAGCCTAATTCTACCTACAAGATATACCCCATGGGGTCCTTGGCAGGAAAGATTTATTTTCATTAATTCTTTGCTGTAAATTCAAAAGCAGATGAGGCTGAATGAATTGATGGGGTGGGGAGACATTAGGGAAATAGTTACATTTGAGGGTGAGTGGAATAGGTGAGTCATGGATTCAAAACAAAAGCCTACTTATTTGTGGTCCAGTTAAGCAGTTTGCATTTTAGGAGTACTCATTGTGGGCCGGGTGCTGAAGAGATAAAAGCAGTATAGACCTGAGGCAGGACTCATGTGGAAGAGAAGGAACCTGCAACTTTACCACCCTCACATTCACTATCACCTCAGCTCTGCCCTATAAGGAGGTGAGTGTTGGCCTTGGTGAAGCTCTCATTTCCACAAGGATGTCAGCCCTGCCCTCTGCTCCATCAATTGTCAGCTTGTGAAATGGCCTTTAATTGGCAATGTTGATGATCTACCCTTCAAGTTTTTCAGTTTAATTTTTTGAAGTGAAATTCACATAACATAAAATAACCATTTTGCAGTATAAGATTCAGTGGCATTTAGTACATTCACAGTATTGTGCAATCGCCACTTCTGTCTACTTCCACATTTCCATCACGCAAGTAATACCCAATAACCCACTAAGCAGTTTCTCCCCAGTCTGCACCCCGTCTCTATGGATTTGCCTATTTTGGAAATTTTATATAAATGGAATCATGCAATATGTGAACTTTTGTGTCTGGCTTCATTCACTTTACAGTGTTTTTGAGGTTCACCCATATTGCAGCATGTATCAGAATGTCATTCCTTTTTATGGCTGAATAATATTCCATGTTATGTATATACCACAATTTTTTATCCATTCATCTGTTGATGAACATTTGGGCTGTTTCCACTTTTTGACCATTGCGAATAGTGCTACTATGAACACATGTGCACTTGTATTTGTTTGAGTACTTGTTTTTATTTCTTCTGGGTATATACCTAGTAAAGGAAACCCTCTACATTTTTACCCCAAAATTTAAAAATGAATTTAAATTCTGCTGGCAATTGCTTATCAAAAGCTCAGTGAAGAGAAATATTACTCGTGACAGGTTTTTAAGCCTCAGTTTTTTGATGGAAAATCCTTTTGTCAAACAGCTGACACCAACTCTAATAAAACAGAAAAGCAGAGATGCTCCAGGTGAGGAGGTCAGAAGCCCTGTGAGATCAGCCTTCATACAACACCCACCCCCCTCATCCACTGCCCAAGACCCAAGGAAGCTCCCCAAACCCCCTAGGCTCTGGGCAGCAGCCGTCAGAACCGCTGCTCCAAAAACCTTAAGTCCCAGATCAAGCTCCCCTGTCAGAGAGCTGCAGATTTAAACGCTGCCACCTTCAGGTACACTCCCTTTCAGAGAGTTGTCCCTGGGTGTTAGGCACTTAGACTGCCCTGGGAGATACAGTAAGAAGCTGCTTTTTTATATATGTAATGATGTAGTAACAAGTTTCCCCTATAGATCTTGTCCTCCCCTTTAAGAGGGTCCTTGGAAGAAACTCCTCTTAAGGCTTAGTGGAAACAAAAGCTGAGCTCCTAAACTCTGATTTGTTTTAACTAACCCTATTTCCCTTTTTGCTTTCGTTGCTAAGAAGCTTAGAGTTAAATTTGCAGCCCACACATACCCAGCAATTCTGTGTATCAACTTTATGATTGGCTGGGCATTGTTATGCTACCCTCCTTGCTGTCTTTATTTAATTTTTATTCTACGGATGGTATGCATTTCTGAAGCACCAATCCTTTTTGGGGAAGAGAAGAGAATGGTATGGGGTTTCTTTTTAGGGTGACGAAAACGTTCTAGAATTAGAAAGTAGTGATGGTTGCACACGTTGTGACTATGCTAAAACACCGCTGAATTGTATAGTTTAAAATGGTTAAAATTTGAGTTTTGTTATGTGAATTTTATCTCAAAAAATGTTTTTTTTTTTGTTAATTTATTTTTGGCTGCGTTGGGTCTTTGTTGCCGCACGGGGTTTTCTCTAGTTGCGGCGAGCGGGGGCTACTCTTTGTTGCGGTGTGTGGGCTTCTCATTGCGGTGGCTTCTCTTGTTGCGGATCACAGGCTCTAGGCGCACGGGCTTCAGTAGTTGTGGCTCACGGGCTCTAGAGCCCTCTGTTAGTTGGCTGACTGCTCTGACCCCTGAGAAGGTGGTTCAAATGAGCAGGCACCTGGGGATTAACATGGTTGGACTGTGGTCCCCGAGGCAAGCGTACCTTTTCTTGGAGTAAATCCTCACCTCTGGTTCGAGAGATTCCACTGGGATCATGGAGGGGAAAAGTGAATGCAGGTCAGAGAAAAATGACTTCTTGCTTTGAGAGCAAGTTGTTTCCAGTTCCCTGTGATGAGCACAAATCTGTTTATGCCATCAGAGGCAGAGCTTGGGAGGCCAGCTGCTGATCCTTGATGTGGAGAAGGCGCCTCTCTTGGGCTGACTCCTGCCAGCCGCAGACAGCCCCAGGGAACCTGGCGGGATGATCTCACGGTTCTGGGTCGAGCGAGCATCACGGACAAGGACCAGGCCCCTCTGCTCGCAGATATAATCAGCTTTGATGGGCAGAGGCTGAGGCATTTTTCCAATTAGGGCTGTTAGAGGATTCTGGCAGGGGCAGCAGTGGGCTTAATTTAACAGACCCGCACTCATTGAATTAGCCAGTGGAGAGGGGATGAGACGGGCACTGGTGTGAGGGATGCTGGAGCAGAGACGGGGAAGGGACGATGGGGACCCGAAGGGTGGGCCAGCAGGGACACACAAGTAAGGCCTGGCCATGTGGTCAGGGGGCTGCCTTTCCATGCCTCCTCATTTGGAGAGGAAGCTCTGCAACCAGGTGTGGGGTGGAGCCTCTTCTGGTACCGATAGGGCTGCCTGGGAGCGCTCTGCTTGTGGGGAACTGGATTCTCAAAGGCCATTGCCAGGGTTCAGGACAGTGTCTTGTGCCCATCTGCCTTCCCAGGGACCTGCAGCTGCTGCCGTCTCCTCCCCCTCCCAGAACCTCCTGTTCTAGGCCGCCCCATCGGGCAGCCTCCTGTTTAGAGAACAAGGAACGTGAGCACCATTCAGATCCTTAAAGGTCCTGAGTCCACACCTTCCTTTTGCAGAGGAGGAAACTGTTTCCTAGAGAAGGTTAGGAACTTGCCTGAGGCCACCTAGTTTATCAGAGGCAGTGGAGGGTTGCAGTCCAGCCCTCCCTAAGTCTATCTTTCCTATCCCCCAACATTCCATTGAAATAATAGAAGAAATAGGAAGAGATAATCCTATTTTATATATGAGAAAAGCAGGGCACAGAAAAGTTTTTAAACTTGCCTAAGGTCACATAGGCATTAAGTATTAATATTAAGTAGCAAATCTAGAATCTGATCATAAGTCTATATGAACCCTCAACCACTGTGAGGGACTGCCACATGCTTTGTACTTTTTTTATGCTTTCCAAATTTTTTTTACAATCGAGCATATAAAAAACCTAATTGTACTTCCTGATGGGCTAGGCTAGGTGTCTGTAAGGAACATCCCTCTGATTATACCTCCCGACTCCAGAATTTGCTCAAACACTTGCCATTTTCACCCTCAAGTACATATTTGGAATAAAAGTCCCTAAGGAGAGATGTGCAAGTGAGCTTCCTTCCTCCTCTGGCCTTACTCAGGCCCGTCCATCTATGTAGGAGCCGGAGTTTGGCTCTGGTCTGCAGTGACCAGGCTGGAGGATTCCTGAAAGGCTGGGGCAGATCAGGGTTGGGCAGAGTTGGTCATATTTGAAGACAATCCCGCTCTATACCCACCAGAACCTTGGGCCTTCCAGAACCTCCTGTCCTCTCCAAGAATGACCTGGCCACAGCTACACTTACTTGTCCCTGTCCTCCCCTTGGGCCAGTGCCTCCTCTTTGAGGGTAGTGGTGGAAGAGGTGAGTGTGGGATCCAAGCCATGCTGCTAAGTTCACAGCCCAGCTCGCTTCCCAGTGGAGTGACCTGGGCTAAAAGTTACTTTAATCTCTCTGAAATGCTTGTCTGAAAATAAAGACAATTTCGCATTATAGAATCTGTTGTGAGGATGAGCTAAATTTGCAGTTACCGCAGTGCCTGGCACATTGAGGCCATCCCTCTGCTGTAACCTTCCACAGTTCCCTTCCTGTTCTGTGTCCAGCATTGCCCCAAATACCTACATACCCAAACCAGAGAAAACATGACATAGCATCGTCCCTTGAGGGGCTTATCTTGTGAAGGCAAAAACCCTGCACATACGAAACACAAACTTGGAAAGAAAAGTAGGCTAACATTTGCTGAATTCCTGTTATATGCAGAGAAAGAAAAAAGATACTGCATTGCTTTGATATAGAAGATAGCCCAGAATTGAGATACTCACAGTGTACGAGAGCTAGATGCTAGGGGTTTAGGACCTTCCAGTCACCTTTCCTTGTGATTATTGTATTTCACTGACTTAAGTGACTTGAATCCTCCCCATTCCTGTCCCTTCAATTCTGCCAAGCAAGCTGGACTCTTCTTTTGCTTGGCTACCAGGCAGGTGGTCTCAAATGTGGAAAAAAAAGCTGCCCGACCTTAGAAATTGGCCATGGACGTCACTGCGGGAGCACAAATAAATATAGAACATGAAGGGATTATTCATTTAGAGCCCAGCTCCTGGAACATCTCCCTGCTGTGATTCACCAGATCAATTCAAGATGCCGTAATTCAGTGTGTCAGGGAGGCTGGGAAGAGAACAGATTCAGCCTCTCCTGCTGTCCCCCGCCCCGTCCACATCCCCCTCCACTCACCCCCAGCCCTCACCCTGCCTCTGACCAGATTTGCTCCTCCCTTGCTTGGGATGTAAGTTACTACAGCTTGTTTCAAGAAAACCAATTAAGAAACCATACATTGCTGTGGACTCGAAAGGTCACTGCACAGGCTATAAATACAGGCGTTTCTGAACTGTGAATGGAAGTCTATCTGAAGCCCATTCTCTTCTCCACACCCACGTCTTCCAGCTGAGGCTTTCCTTTGATAAACAGAGAGCACATCCAGCCCTGGATCAGAAAGGCATTCCCTGGGTTTTCATTCTGCAGCCTGCCATTTATAGTGTACCTGCGAATTCTGAACTTTGGTGGGACTGTAGGCCTTAGGCACCCCAGCCGGACTCCACATTTTATTTTGTTTTTCTTCATAACAATCATTTCTTCACAATGCATAAAAGATATATGAGTTCAAGGTAAAAACTTAGAAAACGCTGAAAAGCATAATGGGGAAATAAGAACCCATAATTCCACCCCTTAAAACAAATCTAACATTTTAGGATATATTATTCCAGGCTTTTTTCTCCCTAGGCTATATATATATATATATATATATATATATATATATATATCCATATTTGTTTTTCTTTACAAAAATGTTTAAAGAGTATCATTTAGTGATACTGTTTTGGAGCCTGCTTACTCAGCAATATTTATGTTAATGTTATTTTTCCATAGTATTCTCTATGTACCAGAATGTATTTAACTTTCTCCTGCTGTTAAGCATTTAGATTGCTTCCAGATTGTCCCTCATATATAATGCTGCAGTGAACATTACTGACTTAGAGTTTGCATATAGCCATAATTACTTCTTTTGGGTAAATATGCGAAGTGCAGTTGCTGGGCCCTTGATTTTTAAGACTGGTACATGTTGCCAAGTTGCCTTCTAGAAAGGTTGAACCTATTTCTGGTTCACCAGTGTATGCTTGTGACCATTTGGCTATATATATATATATATATATATATATATATATATATATATCCATATTTGTTTTTCTTTACAAAAATGTTTAAAGAGTATCATTTAGTGATACTGTTTTGGAGCCTGCTTACTCAGCAATATTTATGTTAATGTTATTTTTCCATAGTATTCTCTATGTACCAGAATGTATTTAACTTTCTCCTGCTGTTAAGCATTTAGATTGCTTCCAGATTGTCCCTCATATATAATGCTGCAGTGAACATTACTGACTTAGAGTTTGCATATAGCCATAATTACTTCTTTTGGGTAAATATGCGAAGTGCAGTTGCTGGGCCCTTGATTTTTAAGACTGGTACATGTTGCCAAGTTGCCTTCTAGAAAGGTTGAACCTATTTCTGGTTCACCAGTGTATGCTTGTGACCATTTCCCCACACCCTTGCCAAAAACTGACTATTGTTATATATTTTTTAAATCTTGACCACTTTGTTGGGTTGAAAAAAAGATATCATGTGGTTTTAATCTAAAAGCCACTTAGCATCTACTAACAAATCACAGAGGCGCCCAGAGCCACCAGGAACTTGACCTGGAGTGGATGCCCCTTCCTCCCACCCTTGGCTAGGCCTTCTGAGGTCCTCACCCTCAGGAGGGTGGCAGTGACGGCACTGGGGCCCCAGGTTCCCTCAGGGCAGATCCAGAGCCAGCACAACGGTCCCAGTACTGATCATTCCAAAGAAGAAGGACACTTCAGGGCCAGCCACCAATCTGGGCTGCAGGCCTGAGAGTCACGTACAAAGTGAAGCACAAATTTGGTTGGGAGCCTTACCTAGACTGTGGGCTCAGGCCCAGGGCCTGGCTTTTCTGCTTCCCCACCAGAGCCTTCAGTTCAGCAACAAAGAGGGGTCTTGGGGCTCAGTCTCTTCAGCCACATGTGTGTGCAGCACATAACCACCTGCTAAGCCCTTTGACATAATTGTGTCATTTAATCCTCAAGACAACCCAGGAAGGAAGATACAAGTATTATCCCCATTTACAAATGAAAATATCAAGGTTCAGAAAGATTGAGTAATTTTCTCAGGGTTGGAAGGAAAACCAGGATTTAAATCTAGACTTCAGACCCCAAATACTAAGCATTTCCAGTGTGACCGATAACATATCTGGCCCCTGGCATTTCTCAGCCCAGCAGTACTGTCCTCATCCTTACATACTTGTGTGAGTTTCAGGACCCAGGAACTCCTTCTCGAAGGTCCGGCTGTGGAACGTGCTGGCTGGGAAAGCAGGGTGCCTGAGCCATCGCTGGCACCCCCTTCCCTGCCAATTCTGCCTGCACCCCGGCCACATCAGGCCTGCTGCCAGGAAAAGGGAGCGAGATCTCCTTAACCATCAGGGCTGTGGGAGGGTTAAAGTCCATTAGGCAAACCTTGACATCCTTTGACTTACAAAGCAATATTATTAATAATGTTTGACATGAGGTTATTTCAGAAACATTAAGTGGTCATGGAACAAGTGGTATCAAACCCAAAGCAGAGTCTTCCAGTTCCTAAGCAATCTCTTTAGTCCAAGGCTCCTCTTAATTTGTAGTAAGTACACCAAGCTATTTAGCTGTGCGATTAGGTCTTTGAGCAAGGAG
The DNA here is from genome assembly GCF_002837175.3 of Physeter macrocephalus. Lineage (NCBI taxonomy): Eukaryota > Metazoa > Chordata > Mammalia > Artiodactyla > Physeteridae > Physeter > Physeter macrocephalus. Next base: position 50,105,476 of record NC_041217.1, read on the forward strand.
AGCTCATAAACATATCTATTCTTGAAACATGCTTGATCTAAAGTGAACATAAATGGCAGCTCGAGGTACCTGCATGCATGTATGCATTCATTCATTCAGCTGGTGTTAATAGAGCCCCTACCATGTGCTGATCCCTAACCCGGCATGCGGGATTTGGAGATGAAAAGGCACAGCCCCCTGCACCGAGGGCTCCCTCCCCCAAATTCTTGTGCAGTTAAAAGGATCTGTAATCCCTGAGAGCGGTGCTAGTAGAAGACACACAGCACCTGCTACAGGCCTGGGGCGAAATCAGGAAACACTTTCCAGAGGAGCTTTGCAGGAGGAGTCGGGTGGAGGTGAGAGTGGGGTCTAGGCACACCACTCTATAGCTCCCCCAAAGTGCCAGGCTGTAGCCTGAGGGAGGCAGGGGAGGGATCAGATGTGTTTTAGGGAACTCGGTCTGGTGGCAGAGTGGAGAAGGGACTGGGAGGGGAATTACTGGGGACAGGAGCCCAGCAAGGAGCCCACTGCAGGGCCCAGGTGAGAGTGATGGGTGGCAGGGGACACTGGCCTGGCTGAGAGCAGCAGGGCTCAAACCCAGCCCCGTGGGAAGCCCCGTGGGAGCATTTAACCATACAGCTTCCACCTGCAGAATTCTGATTCCCTTGGTCTGGATGGCATCTGGGGACCTGGATGGTAACAAAACTCCCCAGATGACACTAGTGCCAGCTTGGGAACTACTGGCGCATGTGTCCTCCAGCTTGGATATTCTAGGAGACGAGTTAATATATACAGGCTTTGTAAGCTGTAAAATGTTATGCAAACATGAATGATACGTTTCTCAGGGTTTTCTGGGTGAAAGTAATTTTACCAAACACCACTTCTCTCAGTGTGTCAGTGACAGGCTTGACCTTCAGTCTCTGACACTCTGCATCTGTTTCTCTGGTCCTCCAGCCTCTAACAGTCCAGGCAAAACAGAATTCTTCTTCAGCCAAGGGAAACAAAAAGGGGATAATTTTGACAGTAAATAATCCTTTCTCTTTCCCACGACTCACTCACCTGTTCATATATTTGGGAAATCCAAATGATATTCCTCTGGTTTTAAACAAGACCATTTTATTCACAGACTGCTCTTGTTAACCATCCAGAGTCCATTTACGTCCTCCTGGGGGGCTTCCTTGACCTCAGCCTCACAGGCAAAGCCTGCTCTGGTCAAGACCTGCTCTTACACTGACTCTATTACCATCTTGTACTGGCCACAACTTGCAAGATCTCTAATGGGCTGAGTCCAGATAAACTCGTGGTGTGTGATGCTTTGGGGTATGCAAATTTAGGTGCCGATCTTAGTCCTGCCTCTTACCAGTTGCATGGGTTTGGACAGGTAATTTAAATTTCTGAGCCTCAGTTTCACAACCTCTAGAATGGGGGAAATAAGACCTATATCCCAGGGATCTTATAAGATTGCAATGAAACGATGCATGTCATGTGCAGGGTATGGCATTGTGCAAGAACACTGAGGTGCAGAGCTGCAGCTTTTGGGAGGAGAGATGTTAGAAAAAGTGAAAGGGTTCAAGAAGTCTGTAAACAAGTCTGGCTCTGTGAGTGCTTTCCCATGCAAGGCCTAACCCTCCAGCCTGCCTCACTTAGCAGGCTGTGTGCTCACCTGGCACAGAGAACTGCCTCTCTGGGCACTATGTTCAGGCCTCAGACCTTGTTGCCCTTCCATGTTCCCTAAAACAGTCTCCTTAGTTAGTACATATCAGCCTCCTACCTCCAGCCCCACACTCATGCAGACAGCATGGTCTCCGTGTGGACACGTCTGTCACCAGACTCCCTTCTGTGAGCCCAAATATGGTTCTGCTCAGTGATCATATCGATTTAAAGTAAGTGAAAATTTCTGGTTACTTCATCTCAAAATCTTCCAACGCATTCCTAGAAGAGATCAAATTCTTCTCTCTCCTCTTCTTCTACCATCCTCTTTTTTCTTTCTCCTCCTTTTTCTCATTTTAAAATGTTGTTAAGTCCTGGCTTTGATCATCTAGCCAGGAGGAAGTTTGCTTTGAGGTGTGCCTTAAAAGAGAAGGACAGAGTATCCTGGACCAGACCTGCAAGGGCTAAAAATTTAATATTTGCAGAGTGATTTAAGCTTACAAAGTGCTGTCACATTATCTTAGTTGGTCCACACAACTGCCCTAGGAGGAAGGTAAAGTCATTCTATAATAAAGTAGTATTACCATCCCCATTCTGCAGGATGAGAACACAGACTTGAAAACAATTAAGAGCCCTGTCCAGGGTCACACAACTAATAAATGGCACATACTGGATTTCATCCCAAGATATCTGACTGGCAGGATTCACTAATAGACCAATCTGGTTTGAACTGAAGACTCATTTCGGATGGTGGTGAAAAGGAGGACGAGGATTACATTTTGCAGGGCTGAACAGCCAAGTCTGTGTTTATGCAGTGGGCAATGGTGAGTCCCAGAATGTTTTAGAGGAGGGAAGGAACATGACCAAAAAATGATTTAGGAAGGTGAATGTAGCAGCACACAAAAAAGATGGAAAGAAGAGATTAGTAGGAAAGGGACAAACTATTTGATTTCTTTATTTAAAAAAGAAATTTATTGGGCTTCCCTGGTGGCGCAGTGGTTGTGAGTCCGCCTGCCGATGCAGGGCACGCGGGTTCGTGCCCCGGTCCGGGAAGATCCCACATGCCGCGGAGCGGCTGGGCCCATGAGCCGTGGCCGCTGAGCCTGCGCGTCCGGAGCCTGTGCTCCGTGACAGGAGAGGCCACAACAGTGAGAGGCCCGCATACCGCAAAAAAAAAAAAAAAAAAAAATTATTGAAGTATAGTTGATTTACAGTGTGTTAATTTCTGCTGTTCAGCAAAGTGACTCAGTTACACATATATATATTCTTTTTCATATTCTTTTCCATTATGGTTTATCACAGGATATTGAATATAGTTCCCTGTGCTATACAGTAATACCTTGTTGTTTATCCATCCTATATATAATAGTTTGCATCTGCTAATCCCAAACTCCATAGTCTCCATCAGCTAATCCCAAACTCCCAACCCTTCCCTCCCCCGTTCCCTCCCCCTTGGCAACCACAAGTCTGCTCTCTATGTCTGTGAGTCTGTTTATGTTTCATAGATATGTTCTTTTGTGGCGTATTTTAGATTCCACATATAAGTGATATCATATGGTATTTGTCTTTCTCCTTCTAACTTACTTTGCTTAGTATGATAATCTGTAGGTCCATCCATGTTGCTGCAAATGGGGACAAACTATTTGAAATGTGACCCTCAACGCAGATGGTGGCAGTAGGCATAGAAAGGAAGAGACAGATTAAATGCAGGAGACAAGTAAAGGATGTCAGAGATAGTACCAAGGCTCCAAGCCTTGGGGTGGAAGGAATACCATCAACAGAAGTAGGAAGTATTGCTAATAACAGCTGACATTTTTTTTTTGAGAAGCTGTAATGTCCTAGCCACTGCAAAATTAAGAGTTTTTTGTGAATCTTTTCATTAAGTCCTCCTGTTGGTCCTGTAACATAGCTAAAATTATCATCCCCATTTTAGAGATTTTAGAGATAGAAAATTGAGACCCAAAGTGATTACATGATTTGCTTAAGATTACAAAGCTAGTAAGCTATGGACCAGTATTTCAACCCAAGTCTGGCTCACAGTCTCTAGAATCCACATTCTTAACCCAGCACTGAACAGCACTTTCAACCCACCTGCAGATATAAGCTGGGATAAAGGGAGGGTTGGTTTGGTGAGCTAGGCAAACCTGGCCTCTGTAGCTGCTGTCACCCCTAAGAGAACAAGTTCACCCTTCCACTGATCTGAGTAGATGGCAGTCAGTTCTCATGGAAATTGGGATTTCTGTTTAAGATATTTGCTATAGAAAAGGTGTACTGTGGATTGGGGGTTGGGAAGTGAGGGAAGAAGGCAACTTCAGTTCAGATTCTGGACAGACTTGGGAAGATAGTGGCCTTTGGAACATCAGAGAATAAGGAGAGGATGGAGCTAGAGATTATCATACTAAGTGAAGTAAGTCAGAAAGAGAAATATAAATACCGTATTATATCACTTACATGTGGAATCTAAAATATTTCACAAATGAACCTATCTACAAAACAGAAACAGACTCGTGGACATAGAGAACAGACTTGTGGTTGCCAAAGGGGAGAGGGGGAGGGAGAGGGATGGACTGGGAGTTTGGGGTTGGTAGATGCAAACTATTACATTTAGAATGGATAAACAACAAGGTCCTAATGTATATCACAGGGAACTATATTCAATATCCTGTGATAAACCATAATGGAAAAGAATATAAAGAAGAATCTATATATGTGTATAACTGAGTCACTTTGCTGTACAGCAGAGATTGGCACAGCATTGTAAATCAACTATACTTCAATAATAAAAAAAGAAAAAAGAATAAGGAGAGAGAAGAGATCAGTGGAAAAGAGCAAAAACAAAAGGAAATGAATTCGTTTTCACCAGTTCTTTTATCTGGGTTTCTCCAGCAATATTCCTTTTTAGGCCACTGCAGCCAAAGTCTAACAGCCTAGCAAAGCTTCCCTAATGCCCAGCTCAGAATTATTCACCATAGATGTCTTTGTCCCAGACAGAGGATTTTGGTCTTAAACTCAGATAATATAAACATCCAAAAGAAAGGAAAGACCCAAGGAACTTAACATCATGGAACTCTCATATTGGAAGTAGCCCTTAGACCCAGGCAAGAGAGGCCTCTGCCTTAGGTCTCCTTGGCCATGCCCCTGCTCTGTGAGGACAAGTCTGTGGGGTCAAAAGGACATGTCTGTGCCTTCTCTTTTAAACCATTCCTTTGCCCTGTCCAAACAGCCCTGAGCTGCTTCCGGGACCTGTTCAGACCTCTTCTCCCTTGTCTGTCCTTCCTCGGGTACGTATACGTCTGTGCAGGGTGGCCAAGAGGCAATTCTTTGGGGACAGTGAATGGAGCCTGGACTTTTAGGCTGGAGTATCCACACTCTGTGCACATGAGGTCCCTCATGGGTACAGGAGCAAGTCTGGAGTGGAAAGAGGAGGGGGGTGAGCTACAGGCTAACAACTGGGCCAGCTATCCCCATGCTGCCTCATTTCAGCACGGAGCTCCAAGTAGTCTTGGCATTCTAAAATTGAAACTGGATGTCCAGGTGTCCAAGTATATGTATCAAGGCAGGAGGATAGAACACTTTTTATCTCACAGGGGCTAGCTTGATTTTTAACTTTGAGATATTTAGACATATGGTCTGTGGCCTCCGTTTGTCATCTTGCCCTGGGCCCCACAGATGTTAGGAGGAAGAACTTGGATAAAAGAAACCATAAGAGTCATCTGCTTCAATCACCCAGCCAAGCTTGGGATCTCATTAAATGCTTAAACACCTCCAGTTATGATTGGCGTTGGTCTCACTGCCCCCTGAGTCACTAGACTACTCTGTCTCAGCAGCTTCTCACTTCTAAAAAGTGCTCCTTTCTTTTGAGTGCAAGTCCATCTTCCTGTTCCGGAAATAACATTTAGTAGTACTAACTGAAGGCTTACTCTGCCAAGTAATAGGGTGCTGAGGTTAATGAGCTTTGGTGTCACATAGACCAGGTTCCAAGTCCTGACTCGGCCACTTACTAGATATGTGCTTTGGGCAAGTTTCTTAATCTCTCTCACGTTCAGTTCCTTCGTTTGTGAAATGGAAATAATAATTCCCACTTCAAAGGATTGTCATGGTTAATAATATCTATGATCGACACTATTCATTCCTTTTTTAAGGTAAAATTGACATATAACGTTTTATTAGTTTCAGGTGTACAACATAATGAGTCCATGTTTGTATACATTGTGAAGTGATCACCACAATAAGTCTGGTTAACATCCGTTACCACACATAGCTAGTGGGAACCTGCTGTACAGCTCAGGGAGCTCAGCTCCGTGCTCTGTGGTGGCCTAGATAGGTGGGATGGGGGAGGGTGGGAGGGAAGTCCAAGAGGGAGGGGATATATGTATACATATAGCTGATTCACTTCGTTGTACAGCAGAAATTAACACAACATTGTAAATCAACTATACCCCAATTAAAAAAAAAATCCACTCTCTCTTAGCAACTTTTGAATATGCAATACAGTATTATTAACTGGTAGTCGCTATGCTATATGTTACATCCCCACAACTTATTTATTTTGTAACTGGAAGTATGTACCTTTTAACCACCTTCCCCCATTTCTCCCACCCCCCACCCTCTGCCACTGGCAACCACCAATCTGTTCTTTGTTTCTATGAGGACAGTATCCAGCCTTGATATCTTAAGAGAAGGTCCAGTCCCAGTGAGGAGGGACATAGTTAGTGCCAATAAATAGCGGCTTGCTTGTTATTGTTGCCTAGGTGCTCTTACACTTTTTCTAATGGGTAAGAAATTGGCATTCGACCTAGAAGACCAGAGAAGCAGTCTGCAACACCACTTACTAGTTGTGTGACCTTAGATGAGTCACCTGTTCTCTCTGAGCCTCATTTACCTCATCCACGAAATGGAGTTGATGATGACTCCATCACCTCACAGAGCTCTTATATTAAAAAGCTCCTACCCAAACAGTCATTTTTCAGTTTTTCATTCTGTAAACATGCATGAAAGGTCTACTCTGTATTAGGTGCTGAAATAGGAAAGTGTGCCCCAGCTCCTGCCCTCAAGGGCCCTACACTCTAGTGAATGAGACAAAGAGATAATAATAATTTTTTAAAAAAGAATACAGTGTGATAAATGCTGGCAGCCTGATGGAGGGGACAATTGGCTCTGTCTCGGCAAGGTTTCATGGAGGAAGTTGTGCTTGAAAGAGGTGGAGGCAGTGGGGAGGGGAATATTATGAAAAAGAAAGCATGGAGTCATATCATTTAATGGAGCAGAGATACAGCACAAAAATAAGTCTTTCTTTTAAGAGACAGGTCTTCAGATATTTGACAAAAGTTATCATAGCCTCTCCTCCCATCCTTTCTCCAACATCTTCTTTTACACAAGCTCAACAAGCCCAATTTCTTCAACCATTGTTCACTTGATTGTCTGTGAACATGGTCCATTCCCTATATGCCCCAATGGCAGGGAATACTTAAAGGTCTACATATATCACATAATCACCATAACCAGTTTATTAGCTATAGCATAATTAAAACCTTATTTTAAAGCCATTTATACTTTCCAAAGTTCCAGGAGTCTGTAAGCTACACTACAAATCAGGAGGCTCATCATCTATTCACATAGTGGTGTAGGGCTTGTCTCATGGACATAGAAAAAGTATGTGTGTGAAGAGAGTATAGGGCATATAGAAAAGAGGAAAAGAATGTGTACATGCTCATGCAGAGATTCGGTGGACTGCTGGCTTAATGCTATTAGGAGACAATGAAAACCTCAGTTCTGGATGGTGTCTTATTAAATCTCAAGGGATCTTGGTGGAATAGGTCAGAGACTAGGTCAGGTGTCATTTTTTAACTCTCTTAGGCTCAAAGGTCTCAGAATTGGCTTTGATGGAACTGGGTGTTTTTCCATGATTGTAAATTAAAAGGAAAAGCAAAATGAACAGAAGGAAAGTTCCCCTGGAAGGAAACAATAGCCCAGCCACAGGAGCTGGAGGCCCTGCTGCTGTCTTAAATATCACACTGGACATCAGGCAGATGGCAGAGCCCCACCACAAGCTAGGTGGCTGTTGTTGGCCCCAGGCTGTCTGACTTAACATGGGTGTTCATTCTCACTGTTGAATATGGGGCATTATTTGTGTAAATGAAGTCCCCTTTAAAGCCCCATCTCTGAGTGAAAAGAGCCTGGTCCTTGAAGGATAGCTGGAGGGGTACACTGGCACCAGTCCTGTCCGTTTCATTCACGGTGGCCACAGCCAGCATCTCTCAAGGTAGCAGGAGGCCATTGCAGGACAAGATCTACCTAGGACACTAGCTGTGCTTGCTCACACTCTCAGCTGTCTTCTGCTTCTGCCTACCCCAAGGGTAGTACTGTAGCTGCTTGCTCAGCCTGTCAGTTCAGGGCCTTGTCCTTGCTGTGGCCTACTAGGGAATTAAAGGAGGGAAGACACCTGGTTTCCATCATGAAAGAATTAGAACTTTGGGCAGTGGTTCTCACACTTCACTGTAAAAGGAAATACTTGAAATGAGGGTGACTATCCTGGTTTATGCCAGTTGTCCCAGCATAGTTATTAATAGTGCCCCCTTTTACTCAAAAGTGTTCCAGTTTGGGCCATAAATTGAACAATCACCCTCCTTAAATTCAGATAACCAGACCTCACCCACAGAGAGTCTGGTTTACTAGGTCTAGGGGTTACCTGGAATCTGGAGTTTAAACCAGCGTACTCAGTGTTTCTGTCACATGCTTTAAGAAATTCTCATAGTGAGGTAAAAGCGAGTAGAAACAGAAAGAAACTATAAAAACAGCCAGAAGACAATTAACAAAATGGCAACAAGTACATATTTATCAATAATTACTTTAAATGTAAATGGACTAAATTCTCCACTCAAAAGACATGGAATGGCTTATTTTTTAAAAAACAAGACTCATCTATATGCTACCTCACTTTAGATGTGAGGACACACACAGACTTAAAGTGAAGGAATGGAAAAAGATATTCCATGCAACTGGGAAACCAAAGAAAGCTGCAGTAGTTATATCAGACAAAATAGACTTTAAAACAAGACTATAATAAGAGACAAAGAAGGGCATTTATGACAGACATAATGATGTAGGGTCAATCCAACAGGTTGGTATAACATTTGTAAATATTTATACATTCAACATAGGAACAACTGATATATAAAGCAGGTATTAACTGACTTAAAGGGAGAAATAGACAGCAATACAATAGGAGTCAGGGACTTTAATACCCCCACTTACATCAATGGATAGATCATCCAGACAGAAAATCAATACAAAAACATCAGCTTTAAACAACATGTTAAAACAGTTGGGACTTAACAGATATTTACAGAACATTCCACCCAAAAGCAATAGAATACACATTCTTCTCAAGTGCACATGGAACATTTTCCAAGATAGGTCATGTTAGGCTACAAAACAAGTCTTAATAAATTTAAGATGATTGAAATCATATCAAGCATATTTTCCTACCACAATGGTATGAAATGAGAAATTAATTACAGAAATAAAACTGGAAAACTCATAAATATATGGCATTTAGACAGCATGCTACTGAACAACCGATGGGTCAAAGAAGAAACCAAAAGATAAATTAAAAAATTACCTTGACACAAATGAAAATGTAAATGTAACATACCCAAATTTGTGGGATGCAGCAAAAGCAGTTCTAAGAGGGAAGTTTATAGCAATAAATGCCTACCTCAAGAAATAAGAAAAGTCTCAAATAAACAGTGAAGGTTTACACCTCAAGGACCTAAAAAAAAGAACAAATAAAGCCCAAAGTTAGTAGAAGGAGGGAAATAACAAAGATTAGAGCAGAAATAAATGAAACAGTGACTAAAGAGATAATAGAAAAGGTCAATGAAACTAAGAGCTGGTTCTCTGAAAAAAATCAAGAAAATTGACAAACCTTTAGCTAGATTCACAAAGAAAAAAAGAGAGAGGACTCAAATAAATAAAATCAGAAATGAAAGAGGAGATGTTACAACTGATACTGCAGAAATACAAAGGATCATAAGAGACCACTGTGAAATTATATGCCAACAGATTGGATGACCTAGAAGAAATGGATAAATTCCTAGAAACATACAACCTACCAAGACTGAATCATGATGAAATAGAAAATCTGAACAGACTAATTGCTACTAAGAAGATTGAATCAGTAATCAAAAACCTCCTAACAAACAGAAGCCCAGACCAGACAGCTTCATTGGTGGATTCTTCCAGTCAAAGAAGAATTGATACCAGTCCTCTTCAAACTCTTCCAAAAAAAAAAAAGAAGAGGAAGGAACTCTCCCATACTCATTTTATGAGGCCATCATTACCCGTATACCCAAACCAGACAAGAATGCCACAAGAAAAAAAATTACAGGCCTTATCCCTAATGAAAATAGATGTCCTCAACAAAATATTGACAGACTGAATTCAACATTTAAAGGATTTAATTAAAGTACATTAAAAGGATTATACACCATGATCTAGTGGGATTTCAGAGAGGCAAGGATAGTTCCAACATCTGCAAATCAGTCAATGTGATACACCACTTTAACAAAATTAAGGATAAAAATCATATGATCATGATCTCAATAGGTGCAGAACATTTGACAGTCTTCACCATACATTTATGATTTTAAACTCTCAACAAAGCAAGTACAGAGGGCACATACTTGAACATAATAAAAGGCCATATATGGCAAGCCCACAGCTAACATCATACTCAACGGTGTAAAGTTGAAATCCTTTCCTCTAAGATCAGGAACAAGATAAGAATGCCCACTCTCGCCACTTTTATTCAACATAGTATTGGAAGTCCTAGCCAGAGCAATTTGGTAAGAAAAAGAAATATAAGGCATCCAAATTGGAAGGGAAGAAGTAAAGCTCTCACTATCTGCAGATGACATGATATTATATATAGAAAACCCTAAAGATTCCATCAAAAAAAAAAACTGTTAGAACTAATAAATGAATTCAGTAAAGTTGTAGGATGCAAAATCAATACACAAAAATCTGTTGTGTTTCTGTACACTAATAACAAACTGTCAGAAAGAGAAATGAAGAAAACAATCTCATTTATAATTGCTTCAAAAAGAATAAAATACTTAGGAATAAATTTAACCAAGGAGGTGAAAGACCTGTATATTAAAAACTACAAGACATTAATGAAAAAATTGAAGACACAAATAAATGGAAAGATTAATTAAGACATTAATGAAAAAATTGAAGACACAAATAAATGGAAAGATATTTCATGCTCATAGAATGGAAGAATTAGTAGTTAATATGTCCATACTACCCAAAGTAATCTATAGATTCAGTGCAGCCCCTATCAAAATTCCAGCAGCGTTTTTCACAGAAATAGAACAATCTTAAAATTTATATGGAACCACAAAAGACCCCAAATAGCCAGAGCAATCTTGAGAAAGAAGAAAAAAGCTGGAGACATCATGTGCTCTGATTTTAAACTATATTGCAAACCTGTAGTAATTAAAACAGCATGGTACTGGCATAAAAACAGACACATAGATCAATGGCACAGAATAGAGAGCCCAGGGAAAAATCCCACAGATATATGGTCAATTAATTCACAACAAAGGAGACAAGAATGTACAATGGAGAAAGGACAGTCTCTTCAATAAATGGTGTTGGGAAAATTGGACAACCACATGCAATAAAAAAAACAAAAAAAACTGGACCACTATCATACAACATACACAAAAAATAACTCAAAATGGATTAAAGACAAATGTAAGACCTGAAACCACAAAACTCCTAAAGTAAATAGGCAGTAAGCACCTTCACATAGGTCTCAGCGATGATTTTTTTGAATCTGACACCAAAAGCAAAGGCATCAAAAGCAAAAATAAGTGGGACTACATCAAACTAAAAAGATTCTGCACAGCAAAGAAAGCCACTAACAAAATGAAAAGACAACCTATTGAATGGGAGAAAATATTTTAAGATCATTTATCAGATAAGGGGCTAATATCCAAAATATATAAAGAACTTATACAACTCAATAGCAAAACAACAACAATCTGCTTAAAAGATGGGCAGAAGATCTGAATAGACATTATTACAAGAAGACATACAGATGGCCAACAGATACATGAAAGTATGCTCAGCACCATTAATTATCAGGGAAATGAAAATCAAAACCACAATGAGATATTACCTCACACCTGTTAGAATGGCTATTATCAAAAAACAAGAAATAACAAGTCTTGGTGAGGCTGTGGAGAAACGGGAACCCTTGTAGCCTGTTGGTGGGAATGTAAATTGGTGCAGCCACTATGGAAAATAGGATGGTGGTTCCTCAAAAAATTAAAAATAGAACTACCACATGATCCAGCAATTCCAATTTCTGGCTATTTATCCCAAAAAAGTGAAAACACTAACTTGAAAAGATATATGCACTCCTGTGTTCATTGCAGCATTTTTTTTCAATAGCCAAGATATGGAAACAAGTGCCCATCAATGGATGAATGGATAAAGAAATTATGATAGATAGATAGAGGGGGAGAGAGAGAGAGGTTATTCATCCATAAAAAAGAATGAAATCTTGCCATTTGCCACATAGATGGACATTGAGGGCATTATTCTAAGTGAAATAAGTCAGACAGAGAAAGACAAATACCATATGATTTCTCTAATATGTGGAATCTAAAACAAACAAAACCAAGATCAGATTGGTGGTTGCCAGAGGTTGGGGACGGGCGGGTGGAGAAATGGGTAAACAGTTTTGTTCTGTTTTTTTAATTTAAATAAATTGAATAATTTATAATTTAAATTCTGCAAAATTAATAATAAATAAATAAACAAACAGTAATTCTTTGCTTTTACGAAGGGCTTATATTGTGCTTTTATACATGCGACTCTAATTTAACAAATATGAGTACCCACGATGTACAGAGCCCTTTCTAGGTGCTGTAGGAAATACAAGGTAAATAAAACAGTTCCCTTATTTATTTGGACAGGCATCAAAGGAATTTATATCTGGAAAGGAATTCAGACAGATACATGGGGGTAAACTCCAAGTAACGAGGAAATGCTGAAGGGGAACATTTACATAACAGTGTAACAGTGTAAGTTGGAAGGGCTTTACTATAAGGAAATGGGAAATGGGAATTTCAGAGAGACTGAGTGACTTATCTAGTTTCATTAAACCAGGAATCAAACCTGGGCCCTCTAGCTCAGGTCTGGGCTCCTTCCCCACATACTCACCATGTATAACCATGGGCACCATCCTGCAACCCCAAAGAAAAGCACGCACATGGTAAACACTTGGTGAAGTGGCAAGAAGGAGACATGGGAGAGGGTTATCAGAGTGACCAGAATTACTGGAAAACATAAGAATTAATCTAAAGAGGATTTATAGGAAAGGGAGTTTATAAAAAATGTATTATGAAACAGCATTACAGAAAGTGATAAAAAATAAAGGAGAAAATCATCTATAATCCTCAACACCACTTCCACTACCAGTCAGGAACTGTATAGACCATTTCTTTGTTCCTTTACATTCAATTTTTTGCCTGGTTGTTATCATATTTTACATGAATTTATGTCCAACTTTGTCCACTTAAATGTTTTTCCATAATAGGATAAAGTCTTCATAATATGTAACTTAATAATTATACAATGTGTCATTGAGTCCCCATATTATGAATAAACTAATGATTTCTGTATCATTAGCTATTTACTTGTTCCCAATTTTTTCTGTTATAAATAACACTACAGTGAATCTTTTCTCTGATTCTTTTTCCTTATTTTGTATCATTTCCTTCTGAATATATTTCCAGAAATAGGAATATTGGATTAAACAAATGAATATTTTTTAGGTGTTAATCTCATACACACAAGTTTTAATACAAATGGAATCTTACTCTACCTCATTCTTTTTAACAACTACATAGAATTCCATTGAAGAATTGAAATTCATTTAACATTTCCTCTATTAATGGATATTTATCAAATTTTTGCAATTACAAGTATTACTACAAGGAATATACTTGTATCTGTGCACATGTGTATTTCTATACAATGGGTTCCTTAGAAGTAGAATTGGTTGGGGGAAAGTGTATGTACCTTTCCGATTTTGGCACATACTATCAAATTGCTCTCAAATTGACTCTGCCAGCTTACACCCTTACCAACAGTGCATGAAAGGGCCAGTAACCCCCTACCTTCAACAGCACTGGATATTATCCAGTCTTTTATATTTTAGTCAATCAGATGGGCAAATAATGCTGCTTCATTGTTGTTTCAATTTATATTTCCTGATTACTAGGAAACAATAAGTTTACTTACTCTGGGCTTGGAGGCTGTCCATCCCTCTTGATCACTGGGACACTGCTTTTTTTATCCAACTTTAATGTCCATCGTGGGAGTTTCTTGTGGTGAAATTCCTCCTCCAGAGAGCCTTAAACTTGAACTTTATCCTGCAGGCAAATGCCCAAGTCGTCAGCTCAAACAGGCTGGCTTAGCTAGTTTGTCTGAAGGCCCAAGTTCAAAGCCCAAGTCTATCTCCTTTCCCAAGGTCCAACGCCTCTGGTGTCTGGATTATGCCAGAGTTCTGGTAGGAAAACCTCTTGTTTTGGATGTCCTTTCTGCCATCTGTTATGGGGTCATGGGTTCTTAGTGTTCACCATCAATCTGCTCCCAACATCTTCATCTCATCCAGAAATTCCCAACTGGAGGCACAATGTTCTGGTTTTTCAGGACTGCTGTAAATATATTTATTTTTTCATATGTCTTCTGTTTTTTCAGTGGGATGTTGGGAGGTAGGAAAGATAAATATAGACTTTGGTCAGCCGTTTAAAACTAGAAGCCTTTGTTATATACATTTCTAAAATAAATATTGCCAAATATTTTCCCAAAGAGTTTTACAGATTTTCACCTAACAACATAGAGTATTAAACCCCAACCTGATCAACACTAGGCATTATAATTTCCCGTAATTTAGTAGAAAGAAGAAATATGTCTCAATTTGCATTTCTTTGACTATTAGTGAGGTTGGATAATTCTATATAGGTTTATTAATTCATTTCATCCTTTGTAAATCACCCATTTCTATACTTTGCCCATTTACCTATTTGGTCGTAATATATTCCTTTATCATCTAAATAAGTTCTCCTATTTATTGCAGGTACTTTCCCAATCTATTATTTACCTTTTAATTAATTTTTCTCCTGGGTTCTTTTACATGTAGAGTTTTAATTTTGAATGTAGTTGGGTTTTTCTTTTGTGCCTATAACTTGGATGAACCACTTCATCAGCTTGGGGTACAAAAAAGTTCAAAACTCTTATTTCTCCAACTAATTGTTCAACCCCTCAAATGTTCCTATTAGCAAAAAGTTCAGTATCTCCCTCTTGAGACCTCTTTACCCTCTCCCTCCAAACCCTAAGGATCTTATTCAGCCCAGAATAAGATCCAGGTACAAAAATGAGAAAGAAACTTAGAAATCCTGGTCAGTCTATTTGCGTTTGGTTGGTGCTACATGGTGTACTACTGAATGTAGCTCTGGCACTATCCGATGGACATATTTGTCCACTGCTGTGGCAAAGTCCTCCCTGCTGACATGGTCCCTGAACAGGCCATGCTGCCAGGTTAAATATCTCTTGGTTCTCATGCAGCCGTTGCTCCCCAAAGCCCCATGCTATGCCAAAGTCGCTCAATAAGAAGAGGCTTCTGGCCTGAGCCACATGACAAGTCAGAACCAGCCATCCCCCCACAACGGTTAAGCCCTGTGTTAAGCCTGGATCACCTTCACAGGTACCCACTGCTCCCCCCTGGAGTTCTTTACTTCCAGCAGATCTTGGTCAGGGCCACTCCCCAGGATTCCCTAACTTCAGATCTTAGGAAGGAGTTGAAGTCTTGGTTTCTGTCCTCTCAGAAGGATCTTGGGATTCTTATACAAATTCATACACTTGTTTTTCAGCTCTGTGCCTACAAATGGTCTCAGGAAGAGAGGTACAGTTTTCATCAAGTCACAAAAGCTTTAGGTCACCTTTCCTGGAGGTCAGTGGGTGCCTACTCATATTGGTCAGGTTGCAGATAACAAAAGTCACTCTAGCTATTAAAAAAATTTTTTTTCTAGTTGTCTTTATTTTTGTTTTATTTCATTTCAGCTATTTTAAGAGAAGTGTATTTAATACAGGAGATTAGGTGCTTACAAGTCATTGGAAGATGTCAGGGGCAGGCTGTAGGCTGAGCCTCTACAAATGACCCCTGGAACAATAGCACCTTATCAGGAAGCTGAGGGATCACAAAGCTAAGGCTATGGCTGCTGGCCATAGGAACACATGGCCTTAGCTGTAATCCAGAGGTCAGGAAGCTGCCACCACAATGATTGGCTCCAGCGCCACACAGATGCTGCTAGATCCGCCACCGCAAAAAATAGATGCCACTAGCCCTGCCTCTTGAGTCACTGAGACTTCTGCTAACCCTGCTACAGAAAACTCATTGTCTCAATAACCCTACTTGCCAGCAGAAGCAGCAGAAAAGCAGCTTCTGCTTTACTTCCACATTCCAAATCTCGTGTGAGTGCATCTGATTGGCCACCCTTAAATCATGTCTGGAACCCTAGCTGCAAGGGAGTCTGGAAAATGTCACTTTTAGAGTTCTGGCCTCTGCCGTGTAGTAAGACAGGCAAGAGGAGGATGAGCAAGATGTTGTACTGCAACCCACCATACCAATTGTTTATATTTACATGACAAAAAGAGGTTACCCAAGTGATTGAGTAGGAAAGAAAGAAAAGTCTGAGGCCCAGTGACTTCCCCTATTTATGGACATAGAAGCATCTGGCATAATTTTCAAAACCCCACATAACCCAGCAGTACCTTACACATCTAAACTTAACACCCTTCCCCTAAGGTTTTTAAAATGTCCTACCAAAAGGGATGATCCTTGAGTGGAATATTAGATGTGCATGGCTGGGGGAAAGTATTCTGAGAGGAAAGAAGGGTCTATCACCATAGCTGGGGCCCTGTCCCACACCTGCTGTGAATTTTGCCATTGAATGAGGGGGCAAAGCCAGCCCAGTGAATCCAGCACCAATCAGTTCAAACCCAGAATGCCCTAATTAGATCTGCGGCTCCACATTTGATGATGGATTAGACAAATTGGAGTTCATTCTGAAAATGGAGACAAGGATGATGAAGAGACTGGAGGCCATACTTGGGGAAAGGTAGAAGGAAATGAGAACATTTAGCCTGGGAAAAAAAACAGGGAAGATGTTCTGTGTTTTGTTCATTCAATCAGTAAGTGTTTACTGAGTCCTTTTTGTCCCAGGCACTCTGCTAAGCAGGTGCCATTCCTGCCAGCAATGGGCTTGCAGTTTAGCAAAGGAGATAGGCCCATCTCAAAACAATTAGAAATTATGCTACAAAGTGCTGCAAAGGAGAGATCCATAAGGTACAGAATGAGGAAGTGCGAAGTCTGCCTAGAGGAGTCACGGAATGCCTAAAAGGGGCAGGAGGGGTTCTCGAGCTGATTCCTAAAGGAGTAATAAAAATTTGCCAAATACAGATACGGGTGGAGAGAAAGTGGCCTAGGATGAAGGAACAGTATATATAAGGATGAAGAGATGAGAGAGGATGGCTTATCTGGGGGACAACATGCATTTCAGTATTACTGGAGCAAAAGTGCAAAGAGAGAATGCCAAGGACTAAGGATGGACTAGAAGGTAGGGACCGTGGCAGAGATGATTCTGCTCTACAAAATTCAGTCCTCTTTCTTCCTGGGCACTCAGCCTTTTATGCCTCCCAGTCTCCCTTGCACTTAGGCGTGGCCTGTGTCTGGACTCTGGCTAATGGCATGTGAGTGGAAGTGATGTGCACCACCCCCAGGTCTGGCCCACAGAACTGCTCCTCCCGTGATCCTCCACTTGTCCCCTGTCTGATGGCTGGAGGCAAAGAGGCACAAAATGGGAGGATCCTGGGTCCCCTCATCACCACATGGAAGGCTACCTGCCCCAATACCCAGGCCCCAGATTTGGGGGCTTCTCTTTTACAGCAGCTAGCTAAGCATGGATGTACGGCATGCTATCTGTCCTGAGATGTTGAGAAGACTATCTTTTGAAGAGAGAGGATCTATCAGAAATGACCCTTGAGGGCAAACCAGCTTGAACAGGTGAAAGTCACACAGAGGCAGCTTTCAGCTCATTTATTCCTTTATTGTTACCCAGGTGTCATCTTTCTGCCTCTCCCCCTTTCCCCCCATCACACCATCTCCAGAAAATTTAAGAAAACAAGGAAGCAGGCCACATCCGATCACAAGTCAGCTGCAGGCATCAGCATGTCCACACAGTATGCTCCTTCTCTTCCTCTCCCTGCCTCTCTCGGCAACACTTTGGTTGCTCTACAGCTGGGAGTCGCTTGCTTTCTGATCGTATGCTGCCTCTGCTGCATTAGCCTCCATGGAGCAGTGGAATAGAGAAATCACATTTGCTTTTAGTGGCCCATCTCTCCAACCTCATGCCCCCAAAACTTGTGCATGTAACAGTTTTGATTGGCAGGTTGGGAATAATTAGAGGGGCGTATTCTGCAAGAAGGAAAAAATTTAATTGGATGTTGAGCCTGGCCAGTCCCATACCATCATCCAAGGGGACAGAAAGCAAGTTATCTCCCTCTTCCTCTTCCTCTTTCTGTCTTTCTCAGAGGGAACCATTCTTTGGTCCATGACCCACAGGATTTGATCGTTCCTTAGGATCTGCCCACCTTGTCCCTCCAAGGCAATGCAAGGACACGGTATGCCAGCAGTCCATTTCCCAACATCTGAGCTAGCTGATCTAGAATCACATCAGGCATTTGTGGGAGGGAGAGGCTTCGCCAGCACAGGCCAGTCCAAGCTGGGCTTTGGCCCTCCAGGTCTGTCTGTCTGTGTCTCTCTGTCTCTCTCAGGTAATGTGACATGCAGGGATGCCTACTGCAGTTCTCTAGAGGGTCGGTGTCGGTTTGAGCATGTGCATGCACACACACGTTCATATAGCATGTCTCCCGAGGTCAAATAATTCTCAGAGACAGTTCATGCTAAACCCAAATTAAGGAGAAATTTTCCTAAACACAGCATCACCTGTAAAGATTTCCCTGTCCACAAAAGAGGAATCGCTTTACAATATTACCCAGAGCAGCTTCGATTTGGGGCTGGATGTCCTCCCCTGAGGCCTCTGCATGGAGAAAGGAGGCAGCCCCATCCACCCCTACCTCCCAGGGGGACTGCGTCCCACATACTCCCAGTCCCACCACCTGGCTAGTGGAGTTTGAAAAGGGACTGGCCCAACTCTTCCTACTGTTGATAAGAAGAAACTGAGAGGCTTCCAGGCTTCAGTTGCTTTTCCTCTGCTCATTTACAGATGACACGGTTCAGTGCCCTTTCCAAGTGAGAAAGCTCTGGGGCAGAAGTTCACATTTCTCTCCTCATCTTAGTCCAGCCACAACAATCTTCCTTGCCTTGGCTTTTTGTTATGAGGCCCGGAGCCCCTGCGTAAGAAGCAGTGGCCCAAGAGCTAGGGGCAAAGGGGCTAGTGGCCACAAGAAAGTCTGCACTCACTTGCCAGCCAGCAGACCTGTGCCTGGAAGTAAAAACAGACCCATAAGCCAGAGCCCCAAGGAAGCCTTCTAGGGGGCAGGTTACATGGACGTGTTCAACGTGGGAAAATTCATCAAGATGCTTATTTATAGGACTTACCTGGTGGTCCACTAGGTAAGACTCTGCACTCCCAATGCAGGGGATCCGGGTTCGATCCCTGGTCGGGGAACTGGATCCCGCATGCATGCCACAACTAAGAGTCTGCATGCCACAACTAAGAAGTCCTTATGCTGCAGCTAAGAAGTCTGCATGCTGCAGCGAAGATCCTGTTGGATTCTATTTGCTAGTATTTTGTTGAGGATTTTTGCATCTATGTTCATCAGTGATATTGGCCTGTAGTTTTCTTTCTTTGTGACGTCTTTGTCTGGTTTTGGTATCAGGGTGATGGTGGCCTCATAGAATGAGTGTGGGAGTGTTCCTTCCTCTGCTATCTTTTGGAAGAGTTTGAGAAGGATAGGTGTTAGCTCTTCTCTAAATGTTTGATAGAATTCGCCTGTGAAGCCATCTGGTCCTGGGCTTTTGTTTGTTGGAAGATTTTTAATCACAGTTTCAATTTCAGTGCTTGTGATTGGTCTGTTCATACGCAGGCCTCTCACTGTTGTGGCCTCTCCCGTTGCGGAGCACAGTCTCCAGACGCGCAGGCCCAGCGGCCATGGCTTACGGGCCCAGCCACTCCGCAGCACGTGGGACCCTCCCGGACCCAGGCACGAACCCGTGTCCCCTGCATCGGCAGGCGGACTCCCAACCACTGCGCCACCAGGGAAGCCCTTCTTGGAAGATTTTTAATCACAGTTTCAATTTCAGTGCGTGTGATTGGT
>NC_041217.1:50126778-50132914 GCF_002837175.3 Physeter macrocephalus
TTTATTTTGAAGTCTATTTTGTCTGATATGAGAATTGCTACTCCAGCTTTCTTCTGATTTCCATTTGCATGGAATATCTTTTTCCATCCCCTCACTTTCAGTCTGTATGTGTCCCTGGGTCTGAAGTGGGTCTCTTGTAGACAGCATATATACAGGTCTTGTTTTTGTATCCATTCAGCCAGTCTGTGTCTTTTGGTGGGAGCATTTAATCCATTTACATTGAAGGTAATTATCAATATGTATGTTCCTATTACTATTTACTTAATTGTGTTGGGTTTGTTCTTGTAGGTCTTTTCCTTCTCTTGTGTTTCTTGCCTAGAGAAGTTCCTTTAGCATTTGTTTGCAGCGAAGATCCTGCATGCCGCAACTAAGACCCGGCACAGCCAAAATAAATAAATAAATAAATATTTTTTTTAAAAAAAGCTTATTTATGATTTGTGTACTTTCTATATGTTACGCAGAAATGAAAAGTTAAAATACAGTCTTACATTATGGAAGCAACCTAAGCGTCCACCCACAGATGAATGGATAAAGGTGTGGTATATATATACAATGGAATACTATTCAGCTAAAAAAAATGAAATTTTGCCATTTGCAACAACACGGATGGACTTGGAGGGTGTTATGCTAAGCGAAATACGTCAGACAGGATGTGGTATATATATATACAATGGAATACTATTCAGCTAAAAAAAATGAAATTTTGCCATTTGCAACAACACGGATGGACTTGGAGGGTGTTATGCTAAGCGAAATACGTCAGACAGAGAAAGACAAATACTGCATGATATCACTTATATGTGGAGTCTAAAAAATAAGACAAATTAGTGAATATAACAAAAAAGAAACAGACTCACAAATATAGAGAACAAACTAATGGTAACCAGTGGGGAGAGGGGAGGGGCAAGACAGGGGTAGGGGACTAAGGGGTACAAATTACTATGTATAAAATAGATAAGCTGCAAGAATATATAGTACAACACAGGGAATGTAGCCAGTATTTTATAATGACTATGATTGGAATGTAAGCTTTAAAAATTGTGAATCACTATGTTGTACACCTGAAACTTGTATAATATTGTACATCAACTATAACTCAATAAGAAATATATCTTACCAGCCATTAAAATTTATGATGAATCAAGTTAATGAAAACAGTAGGATATAGGAATAGTTGTAGGCTAATAGGTAAATAGAACTGAATGGGGATTTCAGAAATAGATCTGTACATAAGTAGATCTGAAATTAATATGTACTAAAGTTGATAATTCAGCTCTAAGAAAATGGGCTTACCTGGCAGAATTGGCTCTGTAAGAAAAGAAACCAACTAAAACGGAAACCCTAGGAGTATAAAAACAGATCCCCGCAAGATGAATAATTAAATTTTTAAAATGAAAAATTCCTTACATAACCCTGTGTGCAAGAAAACTTCCTAAGTAGGAAAGAAAAAGTGATGAAAGATTTAGCTCCCTAAAAGTTTAAAACTTTTACAGGGAACAGGAATTCATATTGGAAAAAATATTTACAGTATTTATGACACTGCAAGTGTTTTTGTTTTGTTTTGTTTTGCGGTACGCGGGCCTCTCACTGTTGTGGCCTCTCCCGTTGCGGAGCACAGGCTCCGGACACTCAGGCTCAGCGGCCATGGCTCACGGGCCTAGCCGCTCCACGGCATGTGGGATCTTCCCCGACCGGGGCACGAACCCGTGTCCCCTGCGTCGGCAGGCGGACTCTCAACCAATGCGCCATCAGGGAAGCCCCACTGAAAGTGTTAATATACCTAATTGATAATAGTCAAAGAGATCGATAAGAAAAGCACAAAGTAACAAGTAGGAAAAGTGTATCAAATTAAAAGGTGGTCATTCAAATAAGAGGAGGTTTTTTAAAAATATCCTCCTGATCCCCCTGGGTCAGAGACCCAGGTGCAGGCTGTGCCTTGGCGGTAGGCTGGGGCTCATGTTGGCTGGTCCCAGAGGGGCTACTTACTAGGAACATTTTGAGAAACTGTTTATCATTCATGTTTCCTACCAAATCCCTATCTTCTTTGTGTCTTTCTGTTTAGGAAGTTCATAAATGCTAATCTCTCTGTCTCTTTTCAACTTTACCTAAATTGGCATCCTCCCATCTCTGAGAGTTACTGGTAATTCCTACCAATCATTTTTCTTTGGACAAGTCATCCTCCTTTATGATGATAACCCTTGAAAGAACAGGAAAAGTTGCCTGTGGGCTCAGTCTCTTCAAGGTGTCTTATTTAAAGAAACTCAAATCCAATATGCAAAACATATATGGAAAGCAATTTAAACCTTTATTGAAGATTTTGGGGAAGTCCCAATGGGATAAATTTCATTCATAATATACAAAAAAACTTTAAAAGTCTCTTTCCCATTTCCATCTCTCCCAATATCTCACGCACACGGCAGCCACCTCGAGTCTCCTCCTCCCTGCAGTCTCTCCAGAATGTTTTTCAAGTACCTTTCATGCCAGCTCTTGAACTTCTCCTTTTCTCCTTTCATTGTCTAAGTGTATTCAGGTCAGGTCATATCATATCAGTTCAAACAGCATGGTATCTCCCGACTTATCTTTTATTCTCCCCAGTCCAGGAGATGAGCTGGTAGGCAGAGTTTAGCAGAAAGCAGAGGATATAAACACAATATGTTTCCCTATTGCACCAAGAAGTGTAACGTTGCTCTCTTTTAACCTGTTTTTTGAGAAAGCATGGCTTATCTGGATCAGCCTATTCTGGAGGCTTCCCTGATGGGTAATCTGGCCACATGCAGTTTTCACCCGCTTCAGCCCTCAGGGGCCAGTGGATGAAATGAGACTCCTGTCTCCATCTTCACTTCTGGAGGGCAGTTGGAAGCTCAATTTAGAATCAGCACAAGCCTCCCCACCGCATCTACAGGGTGCAAAGTGAGAGATTCAGCTGGAAGAGCCATCACAGGTCCCTCCCATGACCAGAGAAATTAGAGCATATAATGCAGAGAGAATTACGATTCATCGCGATATAACTACTGTTTGCTTAGTTTTGCTCCCTCTGGACGACAATATATTGATAAGTCAAGTAGGTCAATTTTTAGAAAAGTTTAACTTGGAACTTCATGAAGACACCCAAGGAATTAGTTGAGAGTTAGCAAACCCAGAATGTGGAATAGGAACCATATATACTGTGGGATGCAGTTGACTTGAGTGTGTGTGTGTCAGCTATTAAGAATAGGAGGCATATTTGGATGTGAATTTCCCATTCTGCTCACTAAGCCCACAGGGTTCTGCCGGGAGCTCTCCCATGGTTTTCGTGGAGTCCCGCGCCCACCTGCACAAGTAGCAAAAGGTCTGCTGCCTGCATCACTTCATCACCTGCAAATGGACTTTTGAGAGTCCTCCTCAGGGCCCTCTTGCCATTTTAGAATGTTTTCATTGAAGTGATTAAGGATCCTGAATAAATCCTGGTGCAATTGTTAAGGCCCCCAAACCCTGTAGCTGCCTCATCACACCCTCATCCTGCCCTCAGCCTGGTTCCATCAGACCCGACTGGCAGGATGAATGGGCCAGGTCTCTGGGCTGGAGGACAGGAGAGGGGGCAGCTCAGTAGTGCTTCCCACACCTCCCTGTACCACATGGGTTGACAGTTTTCCAATCTCCCTGCTACACTTGTTTGTGTCCTGTGAGATTTGCCTTAGATTTGGTCTAAATTTTCCTTGGTCTACTTTTATCCCATTACTTCAAATCCTGTCCCCTTGGAGCATGTTGAGCAAGCCTCCCCCTTCCTGCTACTCTGAGTTAGATGACTCTAGGGTCCTGTGACCAGTCCCTCACAGGCTAGCTCCCTCTGGCCCACTCATTAGCCTAATGCCTTGACCCTCCTTATCTCCATCTGGCCTCAGAAATCAAACTCTCTGTCCCTTCAGTGGCCTGGGTTCTTATTTGGATCTCTTCCAGTCTCCTGACATCTTGCCAGCAAGGAGGAAACAAACCCCATAGATGCTTCTGCCTTTCCTAACAAGCCTGTTCAGTAGTCATCAGGCTGGAGGCCTGCTGCCTGGGGATCTCGGAACACCTTCCAAACAATAGTAGAGATCAAATACAGATGGAGAGAAACCCAAGCGTGTGGTGCAGAGCAATGCACCTTGTGGAAAGGAAAAGTGAACCCCTTCCCAACACACAGGCCATAGTGCCCCTGAGTCTCCTGCAAATGGTCAGGTCAGGAAATAGAACGTGGAGTCAGAACTGGGGTGGGACAGAGATGGGACCCATGGCACAGGGCACGTGTTCCCTGCAGAACTAGAACTATGCTAGTCATGGAAGAATGGTGTGGGCAGGGTGTCCCAGCTCTTCCCAAAATAGCTGTGTGACCTTGGCCAAGCCACTTGGCCTTTCTGAACTTTATGCTTTGTGTGAAATAAGAGAAATCAAAAAACTGCCATGCCTGAACATCAAACAAGATGAACATAAGAAAACCATCAGCAGTAATGAACGTTGTTTTGAAAGGCAGAAAGGGAAAGAGAGCCAAGTCCAAGGTGAACGAAGCCCTTGATACTTTTACTGGCTTCTGCACCCATCTCTCTGAAGCAGAGAGAACAGATCCATGATCAGGAACCCTGACCTCAAGAGCTGCAGGGACAAGTGTCATCTGCACAAAATAGCCCACACCCATCTAAAATGACACATAATTAAGTCCCTCCATGCCCTCTAGACTATCAGCACAGTGGGAGTTTGCAGGCAGAGAGCTCAGGGAAGTCTGCGAGGTGGGGCAGGTGGGGCTGGAGGTGCCGTGAGATGCTCTGTGGCAGGGGCGGTGGGGGTAAGTGGGGGGAGTGGCAAGGAAGACTTCCCACAAAACTGGCATGTGTCTATTCACTAGTCTCTTTGTTTGACAAGCATGTATTGAGCATCTATTACGTTCTAGGGCTGGGGATTCGCTGGCAGACACAAAGCAGCGTGCTTACTGGGTTTTAGATCAAAGTCACACCCCCTCCCCAGCCTGAGGGGCCCATAGCCAGGTTCTTAGGCTCTGAAGGTTTGAGGGCTCCTACACACATGCACCCACTGTTCTTCCATGATCGGCATGGTTTTTATTGGGGGACCACACAGGGCAGCCCATCTTTGGGACACCCTCGTCAGGGAGGAGGCGAGCTCAGCCTCACCTCTGACAGAGGCATCAAGGACACAGGCAGCACCTCTGGGGTGACCCTGGGCTTTGAGGAGCAGGGCTGTCTCCTCTTTGCTATGTCTCTGCAGCAAATATTCGCTGATAACCCCAAGCACTGGATGAGCAGCTCTTCCTGCTCCAGGGTGTTTGCAGGCTCACGTACTGTGATAGGCTGATAGGGGCTCTGCAGAGTCACCCCCAGGCCTTCCATCTGGGGGTCCTGGGACCTGAGGACAGACTGTGCCCACTACTGTTTACTAGTCTCCCATCCTGTGAGCTCCTTGAGAGCACTCTGCCTGTTCATCTTTGTGTCCCTGGAGCAGAGCTCAACTCCAGGCACTTACTTAGTGCTCAGTAAATAGCAGATAAAGAATAAGTGAGGGGAATAGCACAGTTTCCACGAGTATCATGCTGAGACAACAAGGTCCCAGCCAGAACACCAGTCAAGGTCATGATCAGGAGCCTTAGGGACACATTTAATCTGAGAGTTAGGTCTAGGCTAGAACAAAAGAGGAATGACCATCTATTTTCACATGCAATACCTCAGGCATAACTCATATATCAGCTGGGATCATGTGTTCTAAGGATCTAGATAGGACTTGCTCTAACCCCTGTTCCAGGGCTCATAGGAAGCCAAAATCTGTCCCAAGGGCCATCGTTCTCATGGTGACCTCTGGCTCTAAACTGCGCACACCGAATTAGTTCTTGTGTCATCTGCGTTCCACGGATATGCACCCAGGTCTGAGCTCAGTGCCTTCACTGGATTGCCACAAACAAGAAAAAGATCCCTCACATTTGTGAGTTACCAACAGTTTGCGAAGACAATACAAAAAACTTAAAAGACCTCCCAAATCTTTTTTTTTTTTTTTTTTTTTTTTGTGGTATGCGGGCCTCCCTTTGCTGTGGCCTCTCCCGTTGCGGAGCACAGGCTCCGGACGCGCAGGCCCAGCGGCCATGGCTCACGGGCCCAGCCGCTCCGCGGCATGTGGG
>NC_041217.1:50134017-50137285 GCF_002837175.3 Physeter macrocephalus
GGTAATCTGGCCACATGCAGTTTTCACCCGCTTCAGCCCTCAGGAGCCAGTGGATGAAATGAGACTCCTGTCTCCATCTTCACTTCTGGAGGGCAGTTGGAAGCTCAATTTAGAATCAGCACAAGCCTCCCCACCGCATCTACAGGGTGCAAAGTGAGAGATTCAGCTGGAAGAGCCATCACAGGTCCCTCCCATGACCAGAGAAATTAGAGCATATAATGCAGAGAGAATTACGATTCATCGCGATATAACTACTGTTTGCTTAGTTTTGCTCCCTCTGGACGACAATATATTGATAAGTCAAGTAGGTCAATTTTTAGAAAAGTTTAACTTGGAACTTCATGAAGACACCCAAGGAATTAGTTGAGAGTTAGCAAACCCAGAATGTGGAATAGGAACCATATATACTGTGGGATGCAGTTGACTTGAGTGTGTGTGTGTCAGCTATTAAGAATAGGAGGCATATTTGGATGTGAATTTCCCATTCTGCTCACTAAGCCCACAGGGTTCTGCCGGGAGCTCTCCCATGGTTTTCGTGGAGTCCCGCGCCCACCTGCACAAGTAGCAAAAGGTCTGCTGCCTGCATCACTTCATCACCTGCAAATGGACTTTTGAGAGTCCTCCTCAGGGCCCTCTTGCCATTTTAGAATGTTTTCATTGAAGTGATTAAGGATCCTGAATAAATCCTGGTGCAATTGTTAAGGCCCCCAAACCCTGTAGCTGCCTCATCACACCCTCATCCTGCCCTCAGCCTGGTTCCATCAGACCCGACTGGCAGGATGAATGGGCCAGGTCTCTGGGCTGGAGGACAGGAGAGGGGGCAGCTCAGTAGTGCTTCCCACACCTCCCTGTACCACATGGGTTGACAGTTTTCCAATCTCCCTGCTACACTTGTTTGTGTCCTGTGAGATTTGCCTTAGATTTGGTCTAAATTTTCCTTGGTCTACTTTTATCCCATTACTTCAAATCCTGTCCCCTTGGAGCACGTTGAGCAAGCCTCCCCCTTCCTGCTACTCTGAGTTAGATGACTCTAGGGTCCTGTGACCAGTCCCTCACAGGCTAGCTCCCTCTGGCCCACTCATTAGCCTAATGCCTTGACCCTCCTTATCTCCATCTGGCCTCAGAAATCAAACTCTCTGTCCCTTCAGTGGCCTGGGTTCTTATTTGGATCTCTTCCAGTCTCCTGACATCTTGCCAGCAAGGAGGAAACAAACCCCATAGATGCTTCTGCCTTTCCTAACAAGCCTGTTCAGTAGTCATCAGGCTGGAGGCCTGCTGCCTGGGGATCTCGGAACACCTTCCAAACAATAGTAGAGATCAAATACAGATGGAGAGAAACCCAAGCGTGTGGTGCAGAGCAATGCACCTTGTGGAAAGGAAAAGTGAACCCCTTCCCAACACACAGGCCATAGTGCCCCTGAGTCTCCTGCAAATGGTCAGGTCAGGAAATAGAACGTGGAGTCAGAACTGGGGTGGGACAGAGATGGGACCCATGGCACAGGGCACGTGTTCCCTGCAGAGCTAGAACTATGCTAGTCATGGAAGAATGGTGTGGGCAGGGTGTCCCAGCTCGTCCCAAAATAGCTGTGTGACCTTGGCCAAGCCACTTGGCCTTTCTGAACTTTATGCTTTGTGTGAAATAAGAGAAATCAAAAAACTGCCATGCCTGAACATCAAACAAGATGAACATAAGAAAACCATCAGCAGTAATGAACGTTGTTTTGAAAGGCAGAAAGGGAAAGAGAGCCAAGTCCAAGGTGAACGAAGCCCTTGATACTTTTACTGGCTTCTGCACCCATCTCTCTGAAGCAGAGAGAACAGATCCATGATCAGGAACCCTGACCTCAAGAGCTGCAGGGACAAGTGTCATCTGCACAAAATAGCCCACACCCATCTAAAATGACACATAATTAAGTCCCTCCATGCCCTCTAGACTATCAGCACAGTGGGAGTTTGCAGGCAGAGAGCTCAGGGAAGTCTGCGAGGTGGGGCAGGTGGGGCTGGAGGTGCCGTGAGATGCTCTGTGGCAGGGGCGGTGGGGGTAAGTGGGGGGAGTGGCAAGGAAGACTTCCCACAAAACTGGCATGTGTCTATTCACTAGTCTCTTTGTTTGACAAGCATGTATTGAGCATCTATTACGTTCTAGGGCTGGGGATTTGCTGGCAGACACAAAGCAGCGTGCTTACTGGGTTTTAGATCAAAGTCACACCCCCTCCCCAGCCTGAGGGGCCCATAGCCAGGTTCTTAGGCTCTGAAGGTTTGAGGGCTCCTACACACATGCACCCACTGTTCTTCCATGATCGGCATGGTTTTTATTGGGGGACCACACAGGGCAGCCCATCTTTGGGACACCCTCGTCAGGGAGGAGGCGAGCTCAGCCTCACCTCTGACAGAGGCATCAAGGACACAGGCAGCACCTCTGGGGTGACCCTGGGCTTTGAGGAGCAGGGCTGTCTCCTCTTTGCTATGTCTCTGCAGCAAATATTCGCTGATAACCCCAAGCACTGGATGAGCAGCTCTTCCTGCTCCAGGGTGTTTGCAGGCTCACGTACTGTGATAGGCTGATAGGGGCTCTGCAGAGTCACCCCCAGGCCTTCCATCTGGGGGTCCTGGGACCTGAGGACAGACTGTGCCCACTACTGTTTACTAGTCTCCCATCCTGTGAGCTCCTTGAGAGCACTCTGCCTGTTCATCTTTGTGTCCCTGGAGCAGAGCTCAACTCCAGGCACTTACTTAGTGCTCAGTAAATAGCAGATAAAGAATAAGTGAGGGGAATAGCACAGTTTCCACGAGTATCATGCTGAGACAACAAGGTCCCAGCCAGAACACCAGTCAAGGTCATGATCAGGAGCCTTAGGGACACATTTAATCTGAGAGTTAGGTCTAGGCTAGAACAAAAGAGGAATGACCATCTATTTTCACATGCAATACCTCAGGCATAACTCATATATCAGCTGGGATCATGTGTTCTAAGGATCTAGATAGGACTTGCTCTAACCCCTGTTCCAGGGCTCATAGGAAGCCAAAATCTGTCCCAAGGGCCATCGTTCTCATGGTGACCTCTGGCTCTAAACTGCGCACACCGAATTAGTTCTTGTGTCATCTGCGTTCCACGGATATGCACCCAGGTCTGAGCTCAGTGCCTTCACTGGATTGCCACAAACAAGAAAAAGATCCCTCACATTTGTGAGTTACCAACAGTTTGCGAAGACAATACAAAAAACTTAAAAGACCTCCCAAATCTTTTTTTTTTTTTTTTTTTTTTTTT
>NC_041217.1:50137323-50142821 GCF_002837175.3 Physeter macrocephalus
GGGCATGAACCCGTGTCCCCTGCATCGGCAGGCGGACTCTCAACCACTGCGCCACCAGGGAAGCCCAAGGCTGCACCATTTTAAGTAACCACACCCTTTCCCATAATCCTCACCCCGTAAGGGAAGATATATCATTTACCTTCGTTTTGTAGATGAACCTCAAGGAGATCATTAATTGTCCAAAATCGCCCAAGCAATGAGCGTAGAAAACAGAATTTAAACCAAAATCTTGAGACTCTTAGCCTTGTGCTCTTTCCACTACATGCAGCAGGTGAGACCAGAATGGAAGGCTGTGTGTTGGGACAGCACTCTGCATGCAAAGCGGCTTCCCCATTTGACCTGCCATCCCACTGTCTAGAATGTGCAGAACACCAGGCAGTGGGAATGGAGCTTTATGAAGACACAAGATTCCAAGTCTGTGCCCTCAGATGGTCTGGAATTTAAGAAGAAAGCAAAATACAGCCACTTGACACCAGTGTGTCAACAATACAGTTGCCTGAGAACAAATAGGAAGGTCAAATAGAAATGCGCAGCATTAAGTCAATCATGGAAGGCCTCCTGGGGGTGGTGAGAGACCCCTTCTTTCCTTTTTGTTTGAGTTGGACCTCAGACATAGAAGGTTAAGTTAATTATACTCCTCAGTGTTACTTCTCAGATAGTCCACATTATTATTCATCATTGGTCTTGGCAAGGCTCCTCTCCTCTATTATTTATTTTTTTCTC
Organism: Physeter macrocephalus; assembly: GCF_002837175.3. NCBI lineage: Eukaryota > Metazoa > Chordata > Mammalia > Artiodactyla > Physeteridae > Physeter > Physeter macrocephalus. The sequence continues at coordinate 50,138,047 of NC_041217.1, forward strand.
TTTTATTCTTATTCCTGTTCTCATTTTCCTCCTTCCATAGTCAGCCATTCTAGCATATTTAATGTGTATACCTTTTGGGGTATGTGTTTTCGGTTTTGTTTTGTTTATTGAGGTATAATTGACATAGAACAGTGTATTAATTTCAGGTATACCACAAAGTGATTCCGTATTTGTATACATTGCAAAATGATCACCACAATAGGTCTAGTTATCATCCATCACCACACATAGTTGCCAAAAAATGTTTTTCTTGTGATGATAACTTTTAAGATCTACTCTCGCAGCAACTTTCAAATATACAATAGAGTATTATTAACTATAGTCGCCACGCTGTACATTACTTCTCCATGACTTATTTATTTTATAACTGGAAGTTTGCATCTTTTGACCCCCTTCGCCCATTTCTCCCACTCCCACCCCCACCCCTACCTCTGGCAACCACCAACCTGTTCTCTATCTATGAACTTGGGGGGTTTTTTGTCTTTGTTGTTTTTGTTTTGGTATGTGTTCTTGAAAATGTAAATTGTTGGTCTGTGTGCCTGTATTTTAACTGTATATAAGCAGTATTATACATCTAATTCTGGGGGTTTTTTTTTCAATTAGGCTTCTGCTAAGATTTATCCTTGTTGCTCTGTGTTACTATGGTCCACTTACTTGGTCCATTGCTTTCAGCAGTTGCATTATCCTCTGGCGTGTGCCTCTACCTGACTTTACCTCTCCACTCTCTAGTGATGATCACTGAGCTTGCTTCCAATTCCCTGCCAGCATAAAACAGTGATGAACATCTCCACACATGGCCCCTTATGAATACGTTGAGAAATTTGGGGATACAGACCCAGGGGCAGAGTTGCTGTTTCATGGGGTCTGAACTTAATGTGACCAAGTAGTGCCAGGTCTCTCCCTCAACAGTTGTAACTACACTCCACCAGCAGTGCCCTTAAATTCCCACATCTGCTCCAACATGTGACATTATCCAGCATCCTAATTTTTGCCAGTCTACCAGTGTAGAGTGATAGCTCACTGTGGTTTCATTTTGCGTTTACCAGATTACTAATGAGTTTGGGCATCTCTTCATTTTCTTGTTAGCCTTTACCATTTTTATAAAACACCTGTCTGTTACCCATTATTATATTGAGGGTCTCTTCTTTTCCCTTGATGATTTGCAAAGGTTCCTTGTATCTCTTAAGAGAGGCCCCTTCTCAAACAGCACAGGCCTCTCTTTGCTGCTGTAGTACCTCATCTGGAGCAAAGGAACCGATCTGACCACCATCTCTTCCCACCCTCACCCCGGGGGTCAGGGCTTGGTGATGGCCATAAGTACAGAGTGAAAAGAGCCCCTTCCTCTGATTCCCTCTGCTAGCCATGCCTGAGCATTGATGTCGGATGAGACAGGGAACGAGGAAAAAACTGTTCCTCTTCTCTGGGGCGGCTAACCTGCTGTGTCAATTTCATGAGTTAATAAATGACTAGAGAAAGGCTTAATTGCATCGGAAGAAATTGAGGTCAGCGGGTGCTTAGGCCCCACTCAATTAACTTGTGCTCCTAAGGGGGCCAAGCAGGGTGCAGGGGGCAGCCAATCGTTAATTACATGTGCTAGGGCCAGCTACAGCAGGCGTTCTGCCACTGTTGGTCCAGGCAGTGAGGGAGGTGACCCTGCCTCTGGGCGCTGAAGTCACTGAGGGCAGGGGCCCTTCAGAGAGAACATAGACCCCTGGTCTAATGGGGAATGGAAAACCCATTTCCAACACATTCTATCAGGGTGGCTTTTAATGCTCCCCCAGCCCCATTCTTCCCTTAGAAGAATGGCCTTAAAGTTCCGCATCCTGACCTCTTTATTGGCTCCAACCCACCCAGAGACACCATGTACTTTTGGTTCTCCTTGCACTCCCTTCCTCCTCCTTCTGGCCTGCTTGGCCCGAGGACAAAGAATCCAGAGCCAGTCTTGTTATGGGCAGCAGATGATGCCACAAACTCTGCAAGGTCACCCAGCTCCCCTGCTGCCTCCAGCCTGAAATCCTCCCAAAGACCTTCATTCCTGAATCATTTCCCGAAAAGGCCAGAGAGTAAGACTCAAACCTGTTAAAGACACAGATTCCGGGCCCCTCCCCTGGAGATGCTGCTTCAGTAGGTCTGGAGTCTCTGCTTTAACATGTGGCTCAGGTGATTGTTACCATCAAGCCAATTTGAGAAACCCTACTTCAGGGGACACCTTAGCTCCTGGGGGAGACAAGTGCAGATGTTCTAGGAAGAGAGACAGCATCCTAATGGCAGGGCCCTGGACTGGGGCCAGGAGGCTTTGCTCCCAGCACCTCTCCAACTCCATCTCTATCTTGCTGTGTGTGGTTAAGCAAGTCACTTGTCCTCTCTGAACTTGGTTTCTTCATCTAGAAAAATAAAGATACTGGGCCAGATCTCTTAGACTCCTTCTATTTCCATGGACCATATTTGTATAAGTAACTGGTTTGTTAAACAAGCATATTGCATGGTTTATGCTCAAAAAGCAACTTTGATTTTTTTTCTTCTTGTATCCCTTTATTTTTTAATTTTAATTTTTTTAGTATACCCCTCCACTTATTTAGGAACCTTTAAAAGTCTCTATAAAAGTAAAATTTTATAGATTTCTACATAAAGTCTCTGTATAGCTTGTGTTATGTATATACCTAGGACCTAATAATTTTATCATCATTTTATATGATGTCTTTAAAATTACATTTTCTTACTGTTTTTTGCTAGTGAAAAATGATAATAAGATGACTTAGAATGTTTCTTCTTTTTCTGTTATTGGAATGCTTTGTGTAAGATAGAATGATTTCTTTATTAAATGTTTGGTAGGTGTTTCTGGTGAAGCCCTCTGGGCCTAGGTGTTTTCTTTTTTCTTTTTCTTCTTTTTTTTTGAAAGTCAATTTTTGATGATTTGATTCTTCACATTATAATATGTTTCAAGTAATTTACTTCTTGAGGAGATGTTAGTAGGTTACATTATTCCATAAATGCATTCATTTCATCTGTATTTTTAGATTATTGGCATAAGGTTGTTTTTAATACCCTTTAGTTTCCTTATGTTTGCAGCATATGTGGTAATATCCATTTTCATTTTCCTAGTCTGTAGTTGTGTTTTCCCTCACTTTTATTGTTCAGAATCTCACTGAAGGTCTATCACTTTTTAAAATAATTTTTATTGACATATAGTTGATTTACAATGTTGTGTTAGCTTCTGCTGTACAGCAAAGTTATATATACACACATATCCACTTTTTTTAAAAAAAATTAATTAATTTATTTATTTATTTTGGCTGCGTTGGGTTTTTGTTGCTGGGCGCGGGCTTTCTCTAGTTGCGGCAAGCGGGGGCTACTCTTCATTGTGGTGCACGGGCTTCTCATTGCAGTGGCTTCTCGTGTTGTAGAGCATGGGCTCTAGGCATGCGGGCTTCAGTAGTTGTGGCACATGGGCTGTAGAGCGCAGGTTCAGTAGTTGTGGCGCACGGGCTCAGTTGCTCCACGGCATGTGGGATCTTCCTGGACCAGGGCTCAAACCCATGTCCCCTGCATTGGCAGGCGGATTCTTAACCACTGTGCCACCAGGGAAGTCCTATCCACTCTTTTTTAGATTCTTTTCCCATATAGGTCATTACAGAGTATGGAGTAAAGTTCCCTGTGCTATACAGTAGGTCCTTATTCGTTACCTATTTTATATATAGTAATGTGTATATGTCAATCCCAAATCTCCCAATTTATCCGCCCCCCCCATCCCCTGGTGACCATAAGTTTGTTTTCTACATTTGTGACTCTACTTCTGTTTTGTAAATAAGTTAATTTGTACCTTTTTTTAGATTCCACATATAAGTGATATCATATGATATTTGTCTTTCTATGTCTGACTGACTTCACTCAATATGACAGTCTCAAGGTCCATCCATGTTGCTGCAAATGGCATTATTTTGTTCTTTTTTATGGCTGAGTAATATTCCATTGTATGTATGTACCACATCTTCTTTATCCATTCCTCTGTTGATGGACATTTAGGTTGCTTCCATGACCTGGCGATTGTAAATAGTACTGCATTGAATATTGGGGTGCATGTATCTTTTTGAATTATGGTTTTCTCCAGGTATATGCCCAGGAGTGGGATTGCTGGGTCATATGGTAGTTCTGTTTTTAGTGTTTTAAGGAACCTCCATACTGGTTTTATTTTCATTACTGTAGGAGGTGGACCAAAAAAGATCTTGCTGCGCTTTATGTCAAAGAGTGTTCTGCCTATGTTTTCCTCTAAGAGTTTTATAGTAGCCAGCCTTACATTTAGATCTTTAATCCATTTTGAGTTTATTTTTGTGTATGGTGTTAGGGAGTGTTCTAATTTCATTCTTTTACATGTAGCTGTCCAGTTTTCCCAGCACCACTTATTGAAGAGACAGTTTTTTCTCCACTGTATAGTCTTGACTCCTTTGTCATAGATTAAGTGACCATACGTGCATGGGTTTATCTCTGGACTTTCTATCCTGTTCCATTGATCTATATTTCTGTTTCTGTGGAAAGTACCATACTGTTTTGATTACTGTAGCTTTGTAGTATAGTCTGAAATCAGGGCACCTGATTCTTCCAGCTCCATTTTTCTTCCTCAAGATTGCTTTGGCTATTCGGGGTCTTTCATGTTTCCATACAAATTGTAAAATTTTTTGTTCTAGTTCTGTGAAAAATGCTATTGGTAATTTGATAGGGATTGCATTGAATCTGTAGATTGGTTTGGGTAGTATAGTCATTTTCACAGTATTGGTTCT
>NC_041217.1:50146142-50148230 GCF_002837175.3 Physeter macrocephalus
TGGTTTCTTCATCTAGAAAAATAAAGATACTGGGCCAGATCTCTTAGACTCCTTCTATTTCCATGGACCATATTTGTATAAGTAACTGGTTTGTTAAACAAGCATATTGCATGGTTTATGCTCAAAAAGCAACTTTGATTTTTTTTCTTCTTGTATCCCTTTATTTTTTAATTTTAATTTCTTTAGTATACCCCTCCACTTATTTAGGAACCTTTAAAAGTCTCTATAAAAGTAAAATTTTATAGATTTCTACATAAAGTCTCTGTATAGCTTGTGTTATGTATATACCTAGGACCTAATAATTTTATCATCATTTTATATGATGTCTTTAAAATTACATTTTCTTACTGTTTTTTGCTAGTGAAAAATGATAATAAGATGACTTAGAATGTTTCTTCTTTTTCTGTTATTGGAATGCTTTGTGTAAGATAGAATGATTTCTTTATTAAATGTTTGGTAGGTGTTTCTGGTGAAGCCCTCTGGGCCTAGGTGTTTTCTTTTTTCTTTTTCTTCTTTTTTTTTGAAAGTCAATTTTTGATGATTTGATTCTTCACATTATAATATGTTTCAAGTAATTTACTTCTTGAGGAGATGTTAGTAGGTTACATTATTCCATAAATGCATTCATTTCATCTGTATTTTTAGATTATTGGCATAAGGTTGTTTTTAATACCCTTTAGTTTCCTTATGTTTGCAGCATATGTGGTAATATCCATTTTCATTTTCCTAGTCTGTAGTTGCGTTTTCCCTCACTTTTATTGTTCAGAATCTCACTGAAGGTCTATCACTTTTTAAAATAATTTTTATTGACATATAGTTGATTTACAATGTTGTGTTAGCTTCTGCTGTACAGCAAAGTTATATATACACACATATCCACTTTTTTTAAAAAAAATTAATTAATTTATTTATTTATTTTGGCTGCGTTGGGTTTTTGTTGCTGGGCGCGGGCTTTCTCTAGTTGCGGCAAGCGGGGGCTACTCTTCATTGTGGTGCACGGGCTTCTCATTGCAGTGGCTTCTCGTGTTGTAGAGCATGGGCTCTAGGCATGCGGGCTTCAGTAGTTGTGGCACATGGGCTGTAGAGCGCAGGTTCAGTAGTTGTGGCGCACGGGCTCAGTTGCTCCACGGCATGTGGGATCTTCCTGGACCAGGGCTCAAACCCATGTCCCCTGCATTGGCAGGCGGATTCTTAACCACTGTGCCACCAGGGAAGTCCTATCCACTCTTTTTTAGATTCTTTTCCCATATAGGTCATTACAGAGTATGGAGTAAAGTTCCCTGTGCTATACAGTAGGTCCTTATTCGTTACCTATTTTATATATAGTAATGTGTATATGTCAATCCCAAATCTCCCAATTTATCCGCCCCCCCCATCCCCTGGTGACCATAAGTTTGTTTTCTACATTTGTGACTCTACTTCTGTTTTGTAAATAAGTTAATTTGTACCTTTTTTTAGATTCCACATATAAGTGATATCATATGATATTTGTCTTTCTATGTCTGACTGACTTCACTCAATATGACAGTCTCAAGGTCCATCCATGTTGCTGCAAATGGCATTATTTTGTTCTTTTTTATGGCTGAGTAATATTCCATTGTATGTATGTACCACATCTTCTTTATCCATTCCTCTGTTGATGGACATTTAGGTTGCTTCCATGACCTGGCGATTGTAAATAGTACTGCATTGAATATTGGGGTGCATGTATCTTTTTGAATTATGGTTTTCTCCAGGTATATGCCCAGGAGTGGGATTGCTGGGTCATATGGTAGTTCTGTTTTTAGTGTTTTAAGGAACCTCCATACTGTTCTCCATAGTGGCTGTACCAATTTACATTCCTACCAACAGTGTAGGAGGGTTTCCTTTTCTCAGCACCATCTCCAGCATTTACTGTTTGTAAATTTTTTGATGATGGCTATTCTGACTGGTATGAGGTGATACCTCATTGTAGTTTTGATTTGCATTTCTCTAATAATTAGTGATGTTGAGCATCTTATCATGTGCTTTTTGGCCATCTGTATGTCTTCTTTGGAGAAATGTCTATTTAGATCTTCCACCCATTTTTTTGATTGGGTTTTTTTTTTT
>NC_041217.1:50148240-50175455 GCF_002837175.3 Physeter macrocephalus
CCTTACATTTAGATCTTTAATCCATTTTGAGTTTATTTTTGTGTATGGTGTTAGGGAGTGTTCTAATTTCATTCTTTTACATGTAGCTGTCCAGTTTTCCCAGCACCACTTATTGAAGAGACAGTTTTTTCTCCACTGTATAGTCTTGACTCCTTTGTCATAGATTAAGTGACCATAGGTGCATGGGTTTATCTCTGGACTTTCTATCCTGTTCCATTGATCTATATTTCTGTTTCTGTGGAAAGTACCATACTGTTTTGATTACTGTAGCTTTGTAGTATAGTCTGAAATCAGGGCACCTGATTCTTCCAGCTCCATTTTTCTTCCTCAAGATTGCTTTGGCTATTCGGGGTCTTTCATGTTTCCATACAAATTGTAAAATTTTTTGTTCTAGTTCTGTGAAAAATGCTATTGGTAATTTGATAGGGATTGCATTGAATCTGTAGATTGGTTTGGGTAGTATAGTCATTTTCACAGTATTGGTTCTTCCAATCCAAGGACATGGTATATCTCTCCATATGTTTTTGCCATCTTTTATTTCTTTCATCAGTATCCTACAGTTTTCTGAGTACAGGTCTTTTGTCTCCTTAGGTAGGTTTATTCCTAGGTATTTATTCTTTTTGAGGCAGTGGTAAATGGGATTGTTTCCTTAATTTCTCTTTCTGATCTTTTGTTATTAGTGTATAGGAATGCAAGAGATTTCTGTGTATTAATTTTGTATCCTGCAACTTAACCGAATTCATTGATGAGCTCTAGTAGTTTTCTGCTAGCATTTTTAGGATTTTCTATGTATAGTATCATGTCATTTGCAATCAGTGACACTTTTACTTCTTCTTTTCCAATAAGGATTCCTTTTATTTCTTTTTCTTCTCTGATTGCCATGGCTAGGGCTTCCAAAACTATGTTGAATAAAAGTGGTGAGGGTGGACATCCGTGTCTTGTTCCTGATCTTAGAGGAAATGCTTTCAGTTTTTCATCATTGAGAATGATGTTTGCTGTGGGTTTGTCATCTTTGGCCTTTATTATGTTGAGATATGTTCCCTCTATGCCCACTTTCTGGAGAGTTTTTATCATAAAGGGGTGTTGAATTTTGTCAAAAGCTTTTTCTGAATCTATTGAGATGATCATATGGTTTTTATTCTTCAATTTGTTAATGTGGTGTATCACATTGATTGATTTACATATATTGAAGAATCCTTGCATCCCTGGGATAAATCCCACTTGATCTCCACGGCATGTGGGATCTTCCCAGACCGGGGCACGAGCCCGTGTCCCCTGCATCGGCAGGCGGACACTCAACCATGCGCCACCAGGGAAGCCCATCCCTTTACTTTAAATTGTCTTTAGTGAGAGAAATCTGCCCCTGCCCCTAGATTAAAACTTGTGCCAGCCCCATTGCTTTTTAAAATTTTTATTTATTTAATTTATTTATTTTTGGCTGCATTGGGTCTTCGTTGCTGCACGCGGGCTTTTTCTAGCTGCGGTGAGCGGGGGCTACTCTTCGTTGCAGTGTGCGGGCTTCTCATTGCAGTGGCTTCTCTTTGTTGCAGAGCACGGGCTTTAGGCGCACAGGCTTCAGTAGTTGTGGCTCATGGGCTCAGTAGTTGTGGCTTGTGGGCTCAGTAGTTGTGGCTCACGGGCTCTAGAGCACAGGCTCAGTAGTTGTGGTGCCAGTCCTTGAGGCATGAAAATGTCTGTCCTTTGACCTCCAGCTTCTGGCTGAGGCAGAGAACCTGGAAGTGGTTGGCCCTGTCCTTGTGGAAGGTGGCTCAGTGCATCCCGTTAATGGTTGAGTTCCCTCCCCAATACAAATACACCCAGTGGGGCATGTCCTCCTCAGGACAGTGAGCAGGGGTCCAGAGTCACCACCAGGGGGCGTCCTTCCTCCCTCCACCCCACCCCCACCCCATTCCCAGTGTAGGGCCTAGACGCTCCATGTTGAGTGGGTAAAGAATTTTGGCTTGAAGGGACCCCCCAGTAATTAGACTACACTGGATTCCTCAGTAGGGTCTCACCTCCCCTTCCTCCATCAGCACATCAGCATGAACTTACCCATCCAACTGTCTGGTTGGTGCGTTGGCCTGAGGAAGTCGGGATATTGGAGTAAGAGAAAGGGGTGATCAGCTCTGGGCGCTGGGAATACGGACAGGCACAGGAAAGAATGGGGAAGGAGATGGGAAAGAGGTGTGTGGGGCCAGAGAGAGGGGGATCGGCCATGCAGCCAACAAGGACACATCCACCAGGGGACAGGTCAGTATTCTCCAGTGGAGCATGAAAGAGGCAGCTGGACTCTCTTCCCCCATTGAGCCTCGCTTCCCAGAGCAGGGAGTGGCTCTTGTCCTGATGGTGCATTGGGCAAGGGTTCCGGACGGCGACACTGAGGGAAGGAAACAAGGACGGGATAGGATGTGGCCTTAGAGGTCTGACCTCAGGTTCCTAGGCTCAGGGACCTCAGACCAAGGCAGCCGTGGAGATCAGGAAACAAGCCCCCTTGGGGATGTCCACTCCAGAGTCTTGGGGTCACAACCAGGTACCAGCATGTGCCCATCTGTCCTCTCAGCCTCCTTTTCCAGCTCTCACTGACCTTCCCCTCTCTTCTCTGTCAGGGACTGACACCCTTGGCCATGACGTGCCCCCAACTGCTGTCTGCTCAGGCACAGCCTGCGTGACTGGGCCGTCGCTGCTCCAGCTGTTTCACGTAAGTGTGAGGCACAGGAGAAGGTGCCCGGATGCTGGGTAGAGAGAGGTGTTGGTGGAGAGGGAGCTCCAGAAAGTCCTGGTCACAGAGGGAGGGCCCCAGGGGTCTGCAGTTGGCAACAGGTTTGTCCTCGTTGGCTGCCCTCAGCCCCTGAGTTGGTCGCTACTGAATCCATTCTGTCCAGAGCTCCTAGGCCCTGCAAGGGATCATAGGGACCTTGTTATCAAGGCCTCAGGAAATTAATCAGGCAACTAGTGTGACAGAAACTCCACAGCACTGGCCCTTGGGTCCTGACTCAGACACTTGCTATTGTATGACTTCAGGCAAATCGTATAAAGGTCTGGCTTTCCCTCCTGTGAGTGGGGTTTTCGTATGGTTCAAAGGAGGTGTGTTAGTTATCTTTCGCTGTATAACAAACTGCCACAATTTAGCAGCTTGCAAGAACACACATCGATTATCTCACAGTTTCTGTGAGTTAGGAATCCAAGCATCGCCAGCTGGTTCACTGTTTCAGGGTTGGTCATGAGGCTGCATTCAAGGTGTCCCCTGGGATTACAGTTTAATCTGAAAGCTCAACTGGGGAGGGATTCACTTCCACTCTCACTTATGTGGTCGTTTGGTTCCTTTTGGGCCATTGGATTGATGGCTTTAACACCCTGCTGTCCATTGGACTGAGGGCCAGAGGCCATCCTCAGTTCCTTGCTACATGGGCCTCCCCAGAATCCAACTTGCTGCATCAAAACCAGCCAGGGCGAGAGCTGACTTACAAGAGGGAAGTCAGCATCTTTGAGAATCTACTCACAAGGTGACATCCCATCCCCTTTGCTGCATTCTGTTAGTTACAGGCAAGTCACAGGTGGCACCCCTCCTCGAGGGGAGGGGAGTACACAAGGCATGACTGCCAGGGGAGAGGCTCATTTGGGGCCATCTTAGAACCTGCCCATCATAAATGGGGACAGAAATGGAAACACGTTGTAAACTGTACAATGAATGCTGTTTAGATTCAGGGAGTTATTGTGATCGTTTGCATCTAGTTGCAGAGAGGAAATAAGCACCCCTGAAATCATAGAGAGCCACTGGGTGTGGGAATTTCAATGCTAAGTTGCGCCACCAGGACTGGGCCCTCTGGGAAGCTGGCTGGGACCTGGCTAGTTGACCACATGCACTTCACGTTTGCCTTCTTGGTTTATGACTGTCAGCCCAGACTTAAGTGATCACAGAATGTCTGGGCCTTCCTTCTCCGCACAAATAACCATGTCTGAAGGATATCTTAGAGGTTACAAGGGGCCCCCACATACATGAATCTTTTTCCTGAGTTTTTTTGTAATCTCTCTTTTACCATGAGAAAGAAGGTCAGTTTCCAAGATGGGATGTCCGCTGAGCGGCACAGTTGGGCCCTGAATGGGCCTTCAGCCCTGTGGCTCTGCCTGCACTGCAGTGCTCCCCATTTCGAGGCCACTTCTGCTGTGCAGTCTTCATGGTACTGAAAGAGGGAGGCCGGGCATGGAAGGTAAAGAAGTGAGGGCACTGTTCTTGTATGGCTTCATAATTCCCCGTTCCCTAGAGTAGAGTAGACCACTGCTGCCCCCTCCAACTTCAGGTCACTAGGCCTCTCTGTCTCCTGAGCAGCCCTCAGGGGTGAGCATGCAGGGGAAGCGGGGGAGGGTGGAGTGGTGTGGCTGTGATGGTGTGTAAGTCCTCCCAAGGCTGAGGTTCACCTGCCCGCCCCCAACAAATACACCAGTGAACCCTGAAGCATGGTTCACCGTGCATTTGGGCAAAGTCAAACTGGTCTTGAACAAGGATGCTCTGGTCTGCAGATCAGATGTGAGCGGAGAGATACAACTTGCTGCCCTCTGGTGGCAGATCAGAGTCATTACTGCCAGGCCTGTGAAAGAAACGCAGTATGGTGAGATCATTACCAAACTTTTAAGTACCCGCTGTGTGCCAGGCACTGTGTATAATGCTGCAGGAGGATAGGATACAGTATAAGATGCAACTCCTGATCCCAGAGGACTCATAATTTAGCACAGGAGTCACGATGTTCCCGCATGAAATTCGACAAGCACCCTACCAAGACAGGATTTGAAAAGTGGCACATGGAGAGGCATTACCGTAGAATTCCAGCAGGAGAGAGTGCATCACGATGAGGCAGTCAGGGAAGGCTTCTCAGAGCCTTGAAGGCTGGGCAGAATTTAAATAGATGGAGACAGTGAGAGCATGCTCTCCCCTACTGAAACCCTTCAGGAACCCCCATTGTCTTCAAGAGAGTTAAATCCTAATTCCTTGCCTGCCTTACAGCCTCTCCAGCTTCATTCCTACCCCCAGCCTTCCCAGATTCCTTAAGTTCCCGGAGCCTCTGTGTTCTTTCACACTCCTGGGCCGTGCGTTCTGCCCTCTCCACCTGGTCTACCGGACAAGCCCCCATTCAGCCTTGAGGAGTCAGCTCAAATATAACATGTTCCATGGAACGTTTCCCCAAGTAGTTAGCTGCCCCCTCCTCTGTGTTCCCACAGCCCCTGGTCTGTGCATCTCTGGTTCATAAGGTATATTAAGTGTGTTTTCATCACTTGGCTATAAGCTTCTTAAGAACTGAGACTACCTGATGGGTAGAGGATTCGTGCAGGGGGGACAGTGGGCGGTGAGGAAGAAAAGATAATTGGTGGTGAGCATATGCAGGGAAGTGGGAGAGGGCAAAGCCTCTGAAGCTCAGTCTAAAAGTCTGCACCCAGATAAATGTGTCCTGCAGGCAGTGTGGTGCCACAAAGTCTCCAGAGTAAGAGCGGTGCAGGGGCATGACGAAGGGCTAACTGTGGGTGATGTGAAGGGTGCTCAGAGACAAAACCAGCGAGATCTGTTAGGAAACATTTGCACCAGTGCAGGTATGCGGTGCAGAGTCATAATTGGTGTGAAGAACAGAAGAGACTGGAAGAAACCAAAGAAGAATTTGAGGATTTGAAAGTCTGGGCATCTCGGGGAACACGCCACAGCTTTGTCAAACTCTAATATGCAAATAATCACCCGGGGCCTTGTTAAAACGCAGGTGCTGACTCATTAGGCCTGTGGTGGGGCCTGAGATGCTACATGTCTAACCAGCTTCCAGGTGCTGCCAGGCTGTGGTCCACAGACCGCCCTGTGAGCACTTTGAGTGATTTAGAAGCGGAGCCAGGTGCACACAGGGCTCCAGGAGCACAGTGGTGAGGAGCAGATGGTGTCTTTGGCTGAAGACAGGTGCCCCTTCCCCAGGTGAGCACAGCAGGGCGCCCGGCTTCCTGAGCAGCTGGCGTTCCAGCCCTCACTTACCCTTCGAGTAACCAACAGCCTGCAAAACCCTTTGTGGCAGCCCTGGTGGAACCACTAACAGAGGGGTTGCAGGCGGGGAGCCCACTTGGAGAGAGGGTGATGACAGCCTGTCATAATTGGGTTCGAGGTGCCAGTGGGCCTCTGAGGGACAAGTCTGTCCACGAGCAGTTGGAGACACAGCTGGAGCTGCAGATTTGGGACCTCTAGGCCTGTTGATGATAGAGCCCATGGTGAGCGAGCAGGGTGAGGTGAGGTGGAGCTCAGGGATGAATCTAACCCTTGGGGCCTTTTTCAGGCTAACACTCTTCTAACAACATCTCCGTCCCTTTCATTGTCTTGCAGGTCACCGTTCCCTTTATGAACGTAAGTGTCCACGGTCATTCCGTCGTCAAGATGCCAAGTCTCCTCACGCCTTCCTGCTCCCTTGACACAGCCCACCTTGGTCCCTGTGTGCCTCGGGGGTCGGGAACCCCCGTTCAGTGGCCTGAAAGGGGAGTCGGCCCTCAGACAGCCTCACGTCCGGAGCGCGCCTCCACCTGTCAGCCCCCATTAGCGGGACCCATCTGGCCAGCCTCGCCCCAACCTTCCAGGGCCCAGAATGTGCCTGCCGGCTCCCTCTGAGCTCGCCTGGCCCTTGCTTTCCCCAAGAATTGGAAAGAGAGGAGATGTGCCCCTCAAATGAGTTGGAGCCAGGGTGGAACTTCTGAGGTTCAGACCCTGTCCCCTCCACCTGGGTCAAGGGCTCGGGCACCCTCAGCACTTGTGCCCCAGAGGGCAGTGGTTAGGAGCATGGCCACCGGGGTGAACCAGGCTGGGTGGACTCTCAGCCACATCAGTCAAAGCCCCAGTTCATCGTGAGCGAAATAAGGATAATCAATAACTATCTCCAAAGGTTATTTTTTTTTCAACAGGTTATTTTGAGGGTTAACTGAGATAACCAGGGGAGTGCTTCACACAGTGCCTCACACAGACTAAGGCCTCAGTGAACAGAAGTTATTATTCTCTGTGTCTTGGCCCCGTGGGGTAGGGGAAGGGGTGAGGGTTAAGCCTGATGTGAACAGAGGGGAGAGGGGAGAGGAGAGGGAGAAGAGGATTAAAGCAGAAAGACAGCAAGAACCTTTGAAACTGGATGGAAACAGAGGGCAGAATCACACCTTCAGTTAGCTCTGTGCCGCCTCTCTTCCCTTCCGCAGCTATAATCCCCCCAGGTTAGGCTGGCCCAGGCCACAGCTACCCTCTGTCTTCAGGAAGCCCCTGGTGTTCCAGGGCCCAGGGCCCTCCCTGCTCTCGGGTCCCCCATGCCTTCAGCTGAGAAAGTTCCAGGAGGGCTCCCGGCCCCATGCCCAGTGGGGCAGCTGCCCCTCACCTCTCCGTGCACGTCTTTGCAGAGTTTGATGGGGTGTCGGGCGGATGACAGCGGGAACGGTTGTGATCACTGGCGGAATTCTAGCTACGATCATTCTCCTCTGCATCATTGCCGTCCTGTGCTACTGTAGGCTCCAGGTCAGTCCCCTGCGCCTGTGGCCAGAGGCCACCAGCAAACCACTTCCCCATCACGGGGGCAGGACCTGGAGGCCCACTGCGGGCGTGACAAAGCCCAAAGCCGTGGAAGGTGGGAGGCGTAAGTCAAGGGGGCTGGGAGTTGGGGGGCTGTCAGAAGGGAGCTATGTTCCCCTCACGCCCTGCACACTTCGGGCACCCAAGAGAGTGAGCTGGGAAAATACCGGGTCACTGTGTTGTGTCTCCCGCGCGTCTGAGATTTCAGGAGTGGTGGGAAGGGCACCGTGTGGGGAGACTCTGAAAGCAGCTCCCCGCACCCCAGCCTGTGCTTAGTAGGATCTGTATGTCCCTCCCTGTCTGCCTCCCCGCCTCTCTCAGCCTCCGCCTGCAGTTAATGCACTAGGAAGTAGGGGGAGGAAGAGGGAAGGAACTGGTCTTGCAGGGCTGGGAGGACATCGCTGTGGACCGTGGGCCTCTGGTGTTGAGTTTTCTCTCCAGGGCCAACCAAGCGCCCGGTGCAGGGTCCTCAGCGGAGCAGGGCCGTGGGCACCTGTGCACACCCAGAGGGGGACATTCAGCCCTCAGGCAGCCCTCCGCACTCTCCCCTCAGTATTACTGCTGCAAGAGGAGCGGAGCCGAGGATGCAGGCGAGGAAGAGGAGGAGGAGCTCGACCTGCCCGCACACCGCAGAGGCCCCACCTGCAACGCCTGCAGCTCCCAGGCCCTGGACAGCCGAGGCGGCCTGGCGCCTCTCACCAGCGAGCCCTGCGGCCAGCCGTGCGGGGTGGCGGCCAGCCACTGCACTGCCTGCTCCCCGTACAGCTCTCCCTTTTACATACGGACGGCTGACATGGTGCCCAACGGGGGCGGAGGCGAGAGGCTCTCCTTTGCTCCCACATACTACAAGGAGGGGGGACCCCCATGCCTCCAAGTGGCAGCGCCCCAGAGTTACCCGGTGACGTGGCCAGGCTCTGGCCGTGAGGGCTTCACCAATCCAAGGGCTATTAGTACAGACGTGTAACCCCCTCCACCCCCGCCATGCACCAACGCTGCTGCCCCAGCAGGAGCAATGGGGACAGCGGACGACACCCCCCAGCACGGCCCACAAGGACTGTCTCAGTTTTTCTGGCTTTCCTTTTCCCACAGTGGAGGGCTCACCCAGATTCAGGCTATTGAGGGCATTAAGAACCAGGGCAGGGCCTGGCCCCGCGGTCCACAGGTGGTGGCCTGACAGGTCGCGTTGGCAGCTTAGACAGTTTCTCTGTTGGGACTGTCCTCTGGCCAGTGCCAGCACTGCCACCACCCTGTCACTTCCCTCAGTCCCCTGGCTTTGCCGGACTCTGAGAAGAGAACAGGAGCACCAGGGGAAAGCTAAGCAAAGGCTCTGGAGGTCTCCGGAGTCCTTGGGGGATGAAAGGAGAAAGGGGGCTGTAGGGCAAAGGGAGAGGCCAGAACTGAGGCATTGGCAGAACTCGAGAAGGGAGAGGAAGGGGTTAAAGGGACTCTTCAGGACTTGCTTGCTGAAATGAATCCAAGAGCTAGTTCACATTCTAGTTTTGTACTTCGCCTGTTCTAGAGACTGCACTCCCTGTAGCTGTTCCAACACGGATATTGCTTCCTGAACACATCACATCTGCATCTGCCTCTGTCTTCACAGAACACGTCGACTGGACTTGAAAGGCTGTGGCATAAGGTTATTTGTGAGGAATGCACCCAGAACGGATGTCTAGCCTTGTCTCCCCACAAATCCTCTCCTCTTTCTCTGCCTCGGGAACCAGCCGCCCTGGCTGGAGAACCTTTTGCAAGTTTTGTTACTAGAGTTTGAGTAGCTTAGCAAAGGAAAGCCTGCTGATGGTCTCCAGGGCCCTGGTCCGCCACGCTGAGCACTGCGTGTGGATGCAGCCCCGCGAGGACGTGTGCATTCCCAGGTGTGTGCACACAGGCCTGTCACCAACAGCGCACACCGGGACTTTGCCACCTTCAGGAGCCGCAGGGCGGAAGGGTCTCTGATGTACCAACTAGAAAGAAAAATCTGGCTCCAGACAGCAGGAGCGAAAGGTGATCAAGGTGGCGGCCAATCCCCACGGCAGCCAGCTGGCTGGTACAGGAAGAGCCTGCGGAGTCTCCCCTGGGACAGTGCTGCCGCGTGGAAGCCACGGAAGCCCCTCCAGAGACCTGGTGTTCCCCCTGGGCATCCAGCCATGAGGCCACAGAGCAGGACCCCTTCGTTTCACCACGGATGGCAGCCCTCGCTCTGAGGATGGGAGGGATTTGACTTAGCAATCAGATTCCATGCTGGCTGCCCTCCCTCCGCTGACCCACCCCCCCAGTCACAGGACAGGGGCCTGTTTATTGCTGTGTCACTCTAGCCCCAGTCCAACTCCCAGTTAGAACTCAGCTGTGGCCTCATGCTGCTTGAGTGAATGCATCTGATGAGTTTCCCAGTTGCCTCTGCAGTAAGGGGTGGCTGTCCCCCCACCTCCTAAGGGCATTAGTAACCCCCAGACTCTCTTGCATCACCGAATGCTGCAGAGCGTGGGGCAGGGAGGGAGCTGGCCCCTCTGCTGAAGTCTTGATTTTTGCATTTGCGACAGGGAGGGTGAAGCTGGGGAAGGGGAAGAGAATTCGCCGCACCTTTTGCATCACTCTGGGCACTTGTCACCTTGCATCTCCATCTGTAATCGAGGCTCACAGGGTTGAGAGTCAGAGGAGCTTTAGGACCAGTCTCTTATCTCCTCTGAGATTCCATTTTCTCCAGGGAAATGAGACTTGCCCAGGTAGACTCTGAGGACCCTTTAATGCTCCATGAAGCCAGCACTCCCTGAAAAGTTCTGCCAACCAGATGACTCTTTCTTGCCCCAGTCCTGGCAGGGGCTGGATGCACTTGTCAACTGCCTGATCCTGTGTGCAGGGGTGTGTGTTAATGGATGAAAGCCCACAGTAAAACACAGGATTCTCAGGCAAAACCATTTTAATTGTCAGTGGAAAGCAGACATGTTTGACCTTCCTACTGAGTGACCTCAAATGATAACATTTCTCTGCTACCAGGAGACAGCTCTAGGTGGGGTAGTGAGCTCTGTCTCAGAGCCGGGAGGGACCAGCTGAGGACAGCAGCTTTTCATGCCCATCCTACTACCAGCCCTTACTGGGCTAAGCATGCCCCCTTGACACGAGCTGCCGGGCCTGGGCGTCCTCGCCGCTTCCTGATGACCGGCCCCAGTGCCTTGCTTGCCGCCCTGGGATTCCGCGGTCACACAACCACAGCAGGGGCTGCCCCTCCTCACCCAGAAATTCCAGTACCGCCCGCCTTGGGAGAAATCAAGATCCAGTCAACTCTCACCTGCTTCTTGGCCCTGATCTGTTGGGGTCCCTGAGTGAAAAGCATCTCGTGCAATCCCGTCTCCTCCTAGAGCTTTCCCAGCCTAAATCAACCCACATATCAACATCTGAGTTTGGGGCATCGGAGAGATGGTGGCCGCGGCCCTCCCCACACAGCCGCACGTTGCTCAGGGCACAGGCTCAAGGTTGCCTGCCCGCCTCCCTGCAGCCACGAGGGCCTTGCCTGTGGAAGAGGAAGCTCACCCCACTCAACCACTCTGTACTTTTTAGCTGCCGAGTCTGTGCTCTGGGACACTATTTGGACACTTTTCAAACTGCACCCTAAACAGGAAGAGGAGAGGCAGGGGACACCCTGCTCTCTCCGCCTTTTCGCTCCACCTCCACTTCACTGCTCCTGCTACAGATTTCTTGCCCTGCATCTTTGATAACTTGGAGTCACAACTAAGTGAATGTCAAAATAAAGGAGGAATTTGACATAGAAATCCCACAGGGTCCTCTGTTCTTTGCCTGGGGAAGGGGCAGCGGGGCGTGGATTTAAGTGAATGCTTCTCATCGCCCAGAATGTCCTTTTTCAACCCTGAGCTCGACCAGCTTCCTGCTGCCCTCTGCCATGTCCACCCCGACACCGTGTCCTCCGCCCGACACCCCCATCCCTTTCCTTGCCTCAGTCGGAGCTCTCACCCAGGAAGGATGTGTCATTTGTTGGGAAAGGAGGTTGAAGGGTAGCCACTGCTGTCCCTGAGGTGGAAGGAGCTCAGTCAGTGATGCGGAGCCTGGGAAGCAACCTGCCTCCACTCCACCCTCACTGTCCAGGCCCCTGGGGTCCTACCTGTAATTCGGCTCAAGGTCCCTGCTCTAAAGTCCGAGGAGGGAAGAGAAGAGATTTGGGAGACCAGCTCCTCAGCTCAGGCCCCAGCAGAGATGGGAGAAACGAGAGCGGTGTGGAGTGAGGGCCAGAGAACCAGGACACGGGTTCCGAGTGAAAGGGAGGATGAGGGCGAAGGTGGGGCTGCGTGTGTGCCCACGAGTGTGTGTGGGAAAGAGACACTCTCCCCGTCTCCGGACCTCCACAGCTGGCTGGGCAGCCGGCAGCCTGGCCTGAGCTGTGCGGCACCCAGGCCTCTGGAGTCAGAGGCCCGGCAGGGCTTTCACCCTCAGCTGGGGGGCAGCTGGCTGCAGCTCTGTCACCAGTTGTCCCCTGGAAACAAAAGCCCTGAGGCAAACCTCTCTCATCACTGCTGCACCTACCCCAGCCCTAAGCATCCCCCGCCCCCCCCAGAGTAGCCACGCCCATGCCAGCCTCTCACCCAGCACCTCAGGCCATGCGGTGGGGTTACAGCCCTGCCCCAGCTCTCCTCTCTGACAGCCCTGAGCACACCCAGCCATTTTCTACCCTCGCGCGCTGCTCAGAGACTACTGATCATTTCCAGGGCAAGAAGACCAAACCATAAATATCTTCTTTATTAAAAATATTTACTTATTTATTTATTTATTCTGGCCGTGCCAGGTCTTAGTTGCGGCACACGGGATCTTCACTGCGGCACGCGGACTCAGCTGCGGCATGCATGTGGGATCTGGTTCCCTGACCAGGGATCGAACCCGGGCCCCCTGCATTAGGAGCGCGGAGTCTTACCCCCTGGACCACCAGGGAAGTCCCCAAACCATAGATATCTAAGGCCAGGTTTCTTGAACAATGCATCAGCAAGAACAGGAAGGACCAAGAGCTCTCCCCCCAGCTCTACTTGCTCAGAATGGAAATGGCCCAACCTTGGGCCCGACCTAGTCCCAGACACTAGTAACCTCTCCCTCCCTCCTCAGCCTGGTGTAGACTGCTCTTCTCTCCTCTCTGTTGGCCTCTCTCTCCGCCTTAGTCCCCCAGCCCCAATGGCCATCCCTCCTCCACCGCCTAGCATCTCCCTCCCAAGTAGCACGCGAGCCTCTGAAAGACGCTGTCTGCCCCTCAGGCCTCTGGGTGTCTCAGGGTGCCCAGCACACAGCACCGTCCAGCCCCTCATCCCCCAGCCACAGCTGGTGTTGTGCTGAGCACCACAGGAATCAAGGAAGGAAGAGCTGCTGGGTCACAAAGCCTCCTCTCTCCCTGTGACCCAACATCTCAGCAATCTAGTCCTGGTGATCAGAGGGTGGAGTTTTGTGTTAGACTTCACTTTGAACTCTGGTTCCACCACTTACCGTGTGACTTTAGGCAACTTTTTGGACCTCTCTGTGTCTCAGTTTCCTCATCTGTAAAATTGGGCTCATGAGGCCTACCTTATTCCATTGCTGTGAAAATTACGTGAGCCTGGCGCACACGGTAGCCATTGTCGTTAGTAGGATTTGGTGGGGACTCAAGTCTGAGCTGTGGAGGCAGCTGGGATTGCTCAGGCATCAGGGTGGAAGCCTCCTCTGGGAGTTTTTCATCTCTCCCCCAAGCCTTCCAGAGCCTCTCCTCCCTCGCCACTTCTCCCTGCCTGTTCCAAACGCTGCCAGGACCACCTCTCTGCCCATTACTGCCTCTCCCTTCATTTGGAAACTCTCTCATAACTGCTTGTGACTCTTTGAGAGACCAAGGGTCCTATCAACCTAGGACTGAATTTTGGCCTCACATTTGCCCCAGTAAATTGTACAAATGAGGGAGAGAATATTCATACATACAACAGCTCAGCTCTCAGCTTGGCGCTGTGCATATTTCACTGGTTTCCAAGTTCAAGGCTTGGGTTTGAAAGTCAGGTCAGAAGGGGTCCAGAGGACATCCAGCTCCTCCTCTTGAGCCTGAACTCCCCAGGTTGTCCATCCCTGGCCCTGCTGAGCCTCACTCAGAACTTGCTAGACATTCCGGCTGCTCTGCTCCCAGGTGTTAGTGGGGAGGTGAGGGTGAGAGAAAGAACAGGAGGGAGGGAGTCCCAGTGTCTGGCTGGGAGGGATGGGAATGTGCTTCTGTAGGACACCATCTGCATCTTCACAGAGTTAGGAAACCAGAGGAGAACTGGACCTGCCACATCCCCATTGCCTCTCCCAGTGCTGGCGCTATGCGACCCACCTTCACTCGGCCCTGAATCCGCCCCCCCACCCCTCCTGGATCCACGGAGAACAAAGAGAAATGATGGCTGAGCGCTACACCCTAACCCACAGGCCACAGGGGACTCCATTTCCCTGGCTAACCACTGTATCATCACTTCCATCCCTCCTATCTGCGAGTGTAAACTTCCTAAGAAATAAAATCAAAGTCCTCTTTCTTTATTCAGTTTACAAAAGGCCAAGCTGACTCTGCCACCCTGCTGTGTTGCTGTTTGTCTGTTTTTGTCACCATACTTAAAGTGTGACTTTAGGCAAGTTTTCTATATAATTCTAAGTTATTTGGGGAAATGTATCCACAGACTTGTTTCCACTTCAAGATGGGCTAAGGCAGCTGGTGCTAGGAAACTGAGATCTGGGAAATAAGACTCTGGGGCCTAATTCTGCTAGTTCTGTAAAAGAGGATCCAACCATTCCCACGGCCCCCTCCACAGGCACCCTTAGGGACGGCCAGCCGGAACCAGACAGCCACCAAGCCTCACCCACCGACCTCCTGCCCTGTCTGCCTTCATCCCTTGTCCGCGTCTTGCTGTGGGTGGGAAAGGGCTTCATCGGGCCAGATCTTCCTGCCTCTGCATTTCCCCCTTTCCCCTTTGCTTAAGGGGTTTACAGGGTACTTTTTAGATGGGAGGAAAGAGAACCTGTAAGTATAATGTTGACACTTTGATCATGAGTTTTGTTCTGGATCTAACTGCACAACTCAAGGTTAAACAGAGGCCTGAACCTCTTCACAAAGTCCTCTGAACTCTTCTCGAACATAGGGCCCAACCAAAGGGAGAGGCCATCTCCAGACAACCCACTGTTACCCACAATAACAGTGTAGCTGAGGAGGCCATGACTCAACCCCCAGGGAGGGTTCTCTCAAACTCTTCCTCTGGCAGGACTCCTGAGCAGGGCAGGGTCCTGGGTGAGGGTGGGAAGAGGGTGGAGAATGGCACCTCCACCTTCTAATCTCTAAAAGGCAAGATCATCAAAAGCAACCACACACAGGCTATGAAAAATCTCAACGTTCTCCAAATCTGTGAAAGCATTGTCCAACAAACAAATTCAAATACATTCGGGAATAACAGACTTATCATGAATATTCTTAAGGGTAATATTTTCTGCCTTTTAACCCACTTGTTGGGCAGCCGTGAACTCTTCCTGAAGCTTAGGAGATGAACATTCACCCGGGGCCCCTGCCCTAATCAAGGCGGAAGTCCCCCTTTCTCAAGCAAACTGTCCCACACAGTCCCAGGCGAGCCTGCTTCCCCAGGATGTCCTTTTCCAAGGGTGGCTGGTCTCCTGGGGACAGTCTGCCCAGGCCTCCAGGGAAGTACTTGGCTCCCAACTTCTTCTCCATCCTGTCATCCCCCCACCACCTCCTTCCTACACACACATTACCATCACCACCACTGCCCCCAGCAAGGAACCACAGCCACAGCCAGGAGTTGGCAGGTAGATGAGGCAGCCTTCTCCCTGAGCTCACTGGCTTCCCAGGCCTGCTCCACCCAGTGGGCAGGACAGTTCCAGTCTTCACAGGGGTGAACATCCAGAAGCCGGGTGGCTGGATCGCATTGGGCGTCTGAGATCACCTTCCCCTCCAAGTCTCAACAGAAGATGACACAGCTCCTCCAGCCCCGGCCATGGGCCGGAGGCACCTGAGGCCCTGGAGGCACACAGGGCTCCTGTGCTGGCCTGCCTGCAGGTTCAAGCCAGGTCCCACATCCACGCCAACCCATCCCAATATCTGCATATCCTCCTGGGCTGCGTTTTGCCTTGGGCCAGAGGTTTTCTTTCTACCCATTGGGAATGCCATCCTTATTTCTATCAAAAGATCATTCCCTGAGAAGATATGTGTTCCGGGTCTAATCAAACATCCTGAAATTATAGCAGAGGCCTGACCCTCCTCACAACATCCTCTGAATTCTTTCTCCAAACATATAGGGCCCAACCAAAGGAATCCAGAATGGTCAGAAGACCCCAAAGCCCAGGCCCCTGCATAGACACCGGGGGTCTCACCAGACCTTCACCCTCCTCTTGCCTCCTTCCCACCGTATGTGGCCCCGGTACCCCCATCTGAGGAGGAGCCATGAGCTGGTGACAACGAATGAGGAGGAACCCAGAAGAGAAAAGTTAAGAATTGAGAATTTCCAATGAGGTCAAAAAGTGGTAATATAAAATGTTGGACATCGGAAGGATACATTAGAAACAAATAAAAATGGCTTCCTATTGGGAGGGAGTGGGGAATCAGTAAGATGAAGGTTCAGTGTATGCCTGGTTATATTATTTTGACTTTGTAACTCTACATTTTGAAAAGTTTTTTTGTCTGTTAAATTATTCCAAACTGTGCCTGAGAATAAGCGAGTACCTTCGCGGCAGTCACGCGCAGGTACAAACCCCGCTGTGAGCAGAGCCCCCGGCGGCAGCCTGCGGAGGCCTGTGCTCAGATGCCTAACTGAAGAGAGGCCGAGTCTCCTAAGGTGCTGCCGCATTTGGATCCTCCCAGCCCTGGGGCTGGGTCACGGCTTCTGCCTGGGGACCCGTGAGTGCTCACTCCGCAGGCAAAGAGGCGTCTGTGCTGCAAGTAGGGGGCAGTCTTCTCCCCACAAGGCCAGCAGGCAGAAGGCTAGAGGGAGAAACAGTGTCAGCCAGCACAGGTTCCTATCAGATAAGTATTTTTTGAATGTTTTTTGTTGTGGTAAAATGTCTGTAACATAAAAATTTACAATTTTAACCATTTCGAGGTGTATGATTCAGTGGCATTAGTTCAGCAGTGGACTGATTTATTTATTTATTTATTTATTTGAGATACAATTGACATATGACATTGTATTAATTTTAGGTGTACAACATAATTTAATATCTGTATATATTGCAAGATGATCACCACCATAAGTTTAAAGGCCATTAGCACATATAGTTACACATTTGCAGCTGTTTTGTGATGAGACTTTTAAGATCTGTTCTCTTAGCAACTTTCCCATATACAATATATATATTTTTTAATACAGTATTGTTAACTATAGTCACCATGCTGTACATTACATCTCCAGGACTTTTTAATCTTATAACGGCAAGTTTTACTTTTTTAAATTTGATAACAACTTAAGTTCAAACGCATTCTAAAGCTACTTTTTTACCCTCACCGCCCTGCCATGCTATGTTTTTTATGTCACAGTAGGTTCTTTTAATACTGTGCTTCTCCAGTTCACTTGCTAGCTTTCCCCAGTAGAGAAGGCAGTGGTCAAGAGCTCAGGATCCAGGCTCTGGTCTCAGTTTTGCATTAATAACCACGTGGCCTTAGATGGTCACTTAGTCCCTCAGTTTCCCCATCTGTAAAATGAGGGATTTAGACTATACAGCTATTCCAGTCATTTCATTTTGGTATTTTACACCCCCATTTTTTAGAAGCTTCTAGGCAACGAAACTCAAAGCCAAAGTGTAAGGAGCCTATTGGTTATCTAAGTCCAATCAAATGATGTCAGAACATTTCAGTAAAGACAAAACAACCTGGTTGTCAGAAACCTGACTCGTTTGTAACTTTCAGGAATCGATGTGTTGCAGAAAGTTATAAATGAAGTTCAGGGGCCAGAAACCATCATTCCCTTGGTGACCCAAGTGGTTCCCTCTGCAGCCGTGTCCACAGCTTTGAGCCATGTGACCCAATTCTAAGGGTGAACCAAAGTGCCCCCAAGCTGAGCTAGGCAGGAAGGCCAAAGGGCACAAATTGTGGAAAATAGCCATGAGAGAGAAGGGCTAACAGGCAAAACTGTTCATTCAACTAACATTTGCTGGGGATGCAACACTAGGTAACAAACATTGTGCTAGGAGCTGGAGAAATATAACTGTAAAGTACCACCCCTGCCCTCAAGAGGTTTATACTCCAGGGTGGAAAATTAACACATATTTCACAGGTAAAATACAAAACCCTCCAGGTATTTACTTGCCCTGGACTAAAACAGAGACTGGAGACTCAAAGGGTAGAAGATGGAGTTCATTGTCCTCAGACTGGCATGGTCAAAGATGGGAAGGGGCAGGGTTCATCAGCTGCCAGATGTGGCACCATTACTTTAGGAAGTTGATACCAGCCTCAGCACCTCTTTCCTGCCAGACTTTGTCCTCATGTTAGAAAGAGCGAAATTGCTAAGTCTGCTCAGGCTGACAAATTACCATAGATAGGTGCCTTAAGCAACAAACATTTATTTCTCACAGTCCTGGAGGCTGGGAAGTCAAGATCAAGGTATTTTCAAATTTGGCGTCTGGTGAGGGCCCACTTCCCAGTTCACAGATGGCCATCTTCTCACTGTGTCCTCATATGGTGGAAGGGACGAGAGAGCTCTCTGGGGCCTCTTTTATAAGGGCGCTATCCTATTCATGAGGGCTCCACCCTCATGACCTAATCACTGCCCCCCCAAAGACCCCACCTTCTAATACCATCACGTTGTGGGGTAGGATTTCAATACATAAATCTTGGGGAGACACAAGCATTCAATCCATTACAGATGGGTCTCAGGTCACTGAGACAGGAAACCATCGATCAAGGCAATTTGTAGACAACGAAGACAGACTGAAATTCAAGCAGAGACAGGTACAGCCATGCAGAGGATGTGCTAGGTTAAAGGCCTTGAGAAGGTGAAGATACATAATGTGGTGAATTAAGGAGACACAAGAAGAAAGTAGACTCTAAGACTCGATCCCAGCTGTCAGGATCACAGAGTCCTAGGGCTAGAAGACAGTCAGAGGTCACATAGTCAACCCCACCTCAATGCACTGTCAATGCAAATAATCGATAACCAATCTAAAAATAGAGGGGAGTTTTACTCAAGCCAAATTGAGAACTATAGCCCTGGAGACAGCCTCTCAGTAGCTCTGAGGAATTGCTCCAGAAAGCATGGTTTTCAGCACAGTTTTATATCTTATCAGAACGAAGAACATCAAACATGACAGGGGTACATTCCTTCAAGTTTTCCAAAAAAGACAGATTAGCAAGTGCACAGTGAGTCAGTATGGCCTTGGCGCCTGGGAAGGGAGCCTTATCATCAAAGGAGTACTAGCATTGATGTCCCAGGAAGGGAGGCATTTATCTTTATCTTCAAAACGGACATTCTTTACTTCTGCACAGTGCACCCTTTTCTTTAATGGTTAGGGCAGATGTACAATGTATGTGTGATGGGCCACAGACAGAGTGTCCTAGTTGGCATAAGTTCAAGCCAAATCACGTACAAGCTGGAATGACTTCCTCATCCCTCAATATGAGAAACTTTCTTCCCTCAGCCATTAGAAACCATCTGACAGGGGAAAAAAGTGTCCTGTTTTGAGGGATAACCAGACAAATTTGGAGTCTAAGGTGATCGTTACAGAGCAAAGCCAGCCCTGGCAGAGCATGACCCGACGGTGCTTGGCAGCTATGACTGAGTCAATCACAGGTAAATGTTCAAGGTCAAGAGCTTGAATTTGTCTTCTCATTCTCAGAAAACTTAAGCCCCTGCTGCTTCTCTACCAAAGGGAAGAAAAGGACTGAGCTACAGAAAATATCTAGGTGGGAGGCACTTAAAAATAAAAAGGGAGTCATAATTCCCCCTTGAGTGTCCGCTTCTTAGACACTTGGAGCCACAAGTACCAAACTAGGAAAGCCAGGAGTGGCTCCAGGAAGGGCAAGAAGGAAATGGAGGATCCAGGACTTGCTACAGCTTTGTGGTTCTACAAGAAAGTATGTTTGCAGCTTCTGGGCCAAATGTAACAGGGCTTGGTCATGCATGCATTTGTGTCTCTTCCCCCCACATGGCTGACAGAACCAAAACCCTGTCATTTCATCGCCTCAGCAATGGTGGTGGCCAGGTCACAAACAGCTCTCGGCAGCTTTGAGGAGGAGGGGAATGTGGAATTTGGTAGACCTCGGCAGGGCAGTCATGATGGAGATGATCAAACCAGGCAGGCACTGCTCAGCAAGCCTCCCTTCTCCCACAGGATATCCGCAGCATCACCTGATGAATGGAACCAGTGCTCACTCCACTTTTCAATATTTTAAGAATGTTAAACTAGAGCAAATTTTAAACTTTTTTTATGCGGGCCTCTCACTGCCGCGGCCCCTCCCCTTGCGGAGCACAGGCTCGGGACGCGCAGGCCCAGCGGCCATGGCTCACGGGCCCAGCCGCTCTGCGGCACGTGGGATCCTCCCGGACCGGGGCACGAACCCATGTTCCCTGCATCGGCAGGCGGACTCCCAACCACTGCGCCACCAGGGAAGCCCTAGAGCAAATTTTAAATTACAATGCCTAGTTGTGTTTTTTCCCACAGGGGCATTTCTACTCCTCCCATAGACATCTGCTCTAAACTTTAGACAGAACATGGGATCCCAAGACCACTGGGAATTAGAAAACAGTGAAAATGGTAAGCAAAGGTCATTTACTCATTTTTCCCAAGTGTATCTGTGAACTCAGAAACTGTCTATTTTTGCTTTTTAATATAGTGTGTTTTTGCTATATGACTGTGAAAATTCCTGACAGCTGATGCTACCAGGTGGGGTTGGGGTATGGAGAGTTATTTAAAACACTAAACAACATAAATCTAGAAGTTTGCATCCTTCCTCTGCAAAAGGCCATCCATGGACTTGAACAAGCCATCCCACTAGTCTTTATTTAGTGTTCTGTGTGCCATAAACGTAGGCTCGATGCTGCCCACCAGGATGTAGGGAACCAGGATGTAGGGAGGGGCAAATTATGGGGACTGAGTGCTGTCTGGACCATACCCGTGCATGCTCTGCACCCAGTTTGCTCTCCCCGTTAGATCATATCTCTTCAAGACCTTTCTGAAGGGCAGCTGTCACCTTCCCACTGGGCCTGATAGGGTCACCCCCTCAGAGGAACACTTGAATTTTCTTTCTGTGTTTTGTGTTTGGGCGCTGTCAGATGAAACCCTGTCAGGGAATAACCAGCCCCAAAACACAACTGGGAAGATAGTCTGCTGCAATGAGTGATTTGCAGGCTCTGGCGGGGTCGATCATCTCTAACGCAGGGCTGGTGACCCCTCCTGTAGCCTCTTGAAAGCACGATGCTATTAAGCCCCCAAATATCAATCTCCTTCTTTCAGACTTTGGACAGCATGTTGTTTATGGGTATGTGACTGTAAGCAAAAAGGACATTCTGCCAAATATAAATTCTTAGTCATACTTCCCACAGATAGAAGAGGCAAGATCCTATTCAAGATTACCAACTTTTGGGGTGGAAGGAAATATTCTCCCAAACCAGGTGAAAGTTTTGATTTTTCCTAAGTCATTGACATAGCCAATGTTCTGTTCAGTTCTCGGCACACGGTGTGCACTTGGGAAATATTCACTGAACTGAAGGTAGCCTCACGCCTAAGATTACAGAAAGTAAAGTCAGGGGAGGAGACAAGAGCATTACAGGATGGGGGGTACTAGGAGAAGACTTAAAGACCACCAGTAGCCTTGGTAAGAGGGCATTTACAACCTTAGTCCAGGAATAAATATTCTCAGAGAACTTCTATTATTCATCATTATTTGCAAAATAATCAGAATTCCATGGGAGAGGGGCTGCCTTTCACAGAGAACCATGGTAGTTAGGGAGCAGCTCAAGCAGTATTGTTTTCTGTGAAGATCCTCAGTGAACTGAGGGATTCCAAAGATGAATAAACTCTCCCACTATTAGGAGTTGGGTGGGGAGGGAGGGAGGGAGGGAGGGAGGGGTCACTCTTATCTTATATTTGAGTGTGAATAAAATTGATGTTTTTATAGCGCAAAAGCTAAGAACTTCAGCATACGGTAGGTTTTTAGATTTGAGAAGCACATTTTCTAGCCTCTTCTAGCTACGGTGTAATCAAAAAAACAAGGCAACCCAAACTAAGCAGTTTATTTGCTTCTTGGATATGCAGAGTAAATGTCAGGAAGGTGCCAATTTCCCACCAGATCATTAAAAATTGTAATACAATCCCTATAAAAAATACTAATCTTTTTTAGACAAGGTGATTTTAAAGTTCATTTGAAAAAATAAGTAATAATGGTAGGAACTTTCTAAAAATAAATAAATGAGCCACCACCAGTATTAAAGCTCCAATAATTAAAACTGTGGTGTTTATGCCTAATGATCAGAAAAGAAAATTCAGAAACAGGCACAAACACATATAGGAACTAAGTTTGTGACAAAGTGGCACTTGAAATCAGTGAGGGAAAGATAGGTTCTCAGTAAATGATGTTTGAACAGCTACAGTAATTCAGTGAAGTAGGTCACTCAGACTTTTTGTTAAATGTGAATATTCACTTTCAAATATGTAAACGAAGTCTATAATGTAACTCAAAGTTAAAATCACCATATGTGATAGGTTTGAAAAATCTATCATTTAATTTAATAAACAGTTATCATAAGAGTAAAATACTGAATCATTTATGTTTGTGAAAGTTGTTAATCTTATGTAAAAGAATATGAACTTGAAAACAATAGGGAAATAAATTGACAGTTGATATGAATATCAAAAAAGATACATTTAGGAGAATAACATGACATTCTTTTTGAGATAAACACCACTTATTAAAATGTAAATAAGGAGATGTTGGTCAAAACTTTCAGCTGTAAGTTCTGGAAATGTAAGGTACAGCATGGTGACTGCAGCTAATACTGTATTGTATACTTGAAATTTGCTAAGAGAGTAAATCTTGTGTTCTCACCACAAAAAAGGGTAACTACGTAAGTTGATGAATATGTTAATTAACTTGATTGTGGTGATCATTTCACAGTATACGTATATCAAATCATCATGTTGTACATCTGAAATATATATTAGTTCATTTGCCAATTATACCTCAATAAACCTGGAAAAATGTAAATAATTCAAAGCAGATAAGAGATTAGATATCATAATTTTAATCTTCCTATGATTATTTGAGGTGCTATTAGTTAACAAAATAGTCTTTAAAAACTATTTACTTTTTAAGTATGTAATAGGGAAGAACCTTCGTATTCTATTATAGGTTAATCACTAAAGGAATGTTGCCTATAAGCTTAAATTATACATAATGGCCCATCTCTGGGAACCCTGCCTCCCAGGTAATGAGCATTAAGCTAAAATGCTTCGCAGGAATCATCCTGACCAGGCCCACCTGTGAATGACTGCAGGAGGAAAGAAATTATCACATCCTCCCAGAGGCTGATGGGAACCAGGAAATGCTTGACTCGGCTCCCTCCCCTTTTAGTATAAAAGAAGCCTGAATTCTAACTCAGGCAAGATGGTCTTTTGTGACACGGGTTCACCATCTTCTTGGCCTGCTGGCTTTTGCATAAAGCTGCTATTCTTTGCCCCATCAACTCGTCTCTCGACTTACTGGCCTGTCGTGCGGTGAGCAGTACGAGCTTGGACTCGGTAACAGGTATTTATTTCCATTTAGGTCATGAGTCTTTTTTTTTTTTGCGGTACGCGGGCCTCTCACTGTTGTGGCCTCTCCCGTTGCGGAGCACAGGCTCCGGACGCGCAGGCTCAGCGGCCATGGCTCACGGTCCCAGCCGCTCCGCGGCATGTGGGATCCTCCCGGACCGGGGCACGAACCCGTGTCTCCTTCATCGGCAGGCGGACTCTCACCCACTGCGCCACCAGGGAAGCCCCCATGAGTCTTTTTTTTTTTTTAACGTCTTATTAGGAATTTTTCACATCTTGTACAGATGCATTAAAAGTAAGATGTCAACTTTGCCACCTCAAACTATCATGGGGAGGAAATAATTCCAAAATTATGTATAAGAACACCTATGAATCAGATATAATAAAGAACAGAGTGTATGAAGAAAACAAGTATAATATAAATGCTAACAACTCTTATAAAATAATATTCATTATTATTTAATAATACAAAGGGACATTTAGTCATATGAAAAGAACATTAATGGTTTTGACAGCATGCTGGACTGATGATGAATTCATCTGTGCTTCTGCTTTTCTTGCTTTCTGAGAAATTTCTGAGAATTCCTGATCACTCAGAAAGCAATATGGTGAAAATCTGATTGAAGAAATATACACCTTATCTATGCTGTTTCTTTTGTAATTGGAATAGCTAACCACTTGGTAATCCTGCCCCAGACTTTCACCACTAAATAATAACCATTGAACTGATGGCTCTTGTAAAAGGTACTTTCCTTCTTTGTTTAAATTTGCTAATTCAGGCATTAAGTTTAAAGACAACTCTATTGGAAGAAAGACTATTACCTCGAGTTCACATGTGGTGATTATATGGGGTGATATTTTTTAATTTAAAAAAAGGGGATAATCGTTTTTCTTCCTATACCTACCAAGAGTATAATGTAAAAAATGGCACCAGCTCTTCTGTTGTGGCTCCTGTTTATTCTGAGTGCTGCTGTATACTTAAATTTTCAAATCAAATGCAGTCGCTAAAGGTTTTGTTTTGTTACTTTTTTGTTAGTTTCCAGTAAGCATACTGAAATTCTTCTAAAAGCCATTCATCTAGATTTTACCTGGAGAATATTCAACATACAGCTTACTTTCTCAGTGAAACTCATAAACAAATGGACGAAAAATTGATAAAATGTTGTGCAATATCATTGACAATAGACCAACATGGTGATTTAGTAACCAGAAGCATATGTTTGCACTGTTCAGTAATGTGTCTGATGAGTAATTATAGCCCCACGTCATGTGATGAAATTACTGGCTATAATCAGAAAGATAGTGGGGCATATTCAAATTATCTTTCTCCAGCCAAACTACATGGCATATAAGAAATTATGAAACTAACTTGTAGCATACTTATAGGAGGCATTCAAACAAGATGTTTTTTAAAAAGCTGCTTGAAACAAAAGAATTACTGCATTTTTGTGGATAACAATACTAATTTTGCAGGGCTTGCCTGGCAGCCATCTTGCTTACATAACCAAACTGGTGTGCCTCACATGCGGCACACCAGAGCCTCTGCCTGACTGGATGCAGGCCCAGGAGGCCTATGGCTTTAGCCCCACTCAGCACTTTGTACTGTTTCTGATCCTCAAAGGTGCATCTCTTGGCTTTGTGTTATTTTTGTTTTTTAACTTTATTGAAGTACAGTTGATTTACAATGTTGTGTTAATTTCTGCTATACAGAAAATTGATTCAGTTATACATATATACATTCTTCTTCATATTCTTTTCCATTATGGTCTATCACAGGATATTAAATATAGTTCCCTGCACTATACAATAGGACCTTGTTGTTTATCCATCCTATATATAATAGTTTGCATCTGCTAACCCCAAACTCCCAATCCTTCCCTCCCTCACCTCCTTGGCCACCACAAGTCTGTTCTCTATGTTTGTGAGTCTGTTTCTGTTTTGTAGATAAGTTCATTTGTGTCATATTTTAGATTCCACAGGTAAGTGATATCATATGGTATTTGTCTTTCTGACTTTCTTCACTTAGTATGATAATCTCTAGGTCCATCCATGTTACTGCAAATGGCATGATTTCATTCTTTTTTATGGCTGAGTAATACTCCATTGTATATACATACCACATCTTCTTTACCCATTCATCTGTCAATGGACATTTAGGTTGTTTCCATGCCTTGGCTATTGTGAATAGTGCTGCTATGATCATAGGGGTGCATGTATCTTTTCAAATTAGAATTTTGTCTGGGTATATGCCCAGGAGTGGGATTGCAAGATCATATGGTAATTCTATTTTTAGTTTTCTGAGGACCCTCCATACTGTTCTCCATAGTGGCTGCACCAACTTAGATTCCCACCAACAGTATAGGAGGGTTCCCTTTCTCCACACCCTCTCCAGCATTTGTTGTCAACTTTTTAATGACAGCCATTCTGACTGGTGTGAGGTGGTACCTCATTATAGTTTTGATTTGCATTTCTCTAATAATTAGTGATGATGATGGCTCTGTGTTTTTCAATTTCCCTTGAATTTATTCTATTATTGTTACATGTTTGGAGTTACAAAAAGATGTTAAAATGGCATCTTAGGTAATATAATAAGAAAAGGCATTACAGAGTTGACGGTTCATCTTAAGTATTGGTTTGTATATTAGAAAATTAGGGATCCTAAAAAGTGTCAGGCTACAGGTCAAAAAAGACGATTTGTGTCTCATTTGTACTGTTTGTGTGTATGAGGGCCTCCGCAGGCCCTAAATTCATGTATCATGTGGGTGGATTCCTCAGTAAAGTGTGCCCTGCACGTATATGAAATAGGATCTCGTTAAGTAGCTAAGGACTTCACTCAGTAGCTAAGATCATTCCCTAGTTTAGCTTGATGAAGCTACTTTGTTAAAGAAAAAAATATCCAATGACGCGTGTTAAAAATGGTAAGGCAGGCTTGATTCAGAACCCTCATTATAGGTATAGGGACCACTGCAGGGGGATGTCACAGTGGGGAGAGAGATTGGGTTCAACTCCAAATACAGCTTGGGCAAGGAGGAATTTATAATCAAGGAGCAGGGATGGAAAACAACTAAGAGGAAACACCAAGGAAACGGGGGTTCTGGCTAAACTGACCTATCAGAATTCTTGCTGAAGCCAGGCCAGAGTGATCAGACATCACCTAGGGGATGCTGGCAGATGAGGAGCCAGGTAGGATATTGAGGGTGTGGGGTTCTAGTTAAATTGACTTAGCAGGATTCTTGTTAAAACTGTTTTCCAAAGAAGTACACAGATAGGCCTAGAAAAATATTCAGGAGCCTGACTAAAGTTTGGTCAAGCAAAGAATCATTGTCAGCTTCTGCATCAAACGTTCCATGACCCAGACTGCAACTGCAGACTTGACATCATTTTTATTGTATACTATTTAAAATTACAATTCCTACAGTAACTAAATAACTCATAGCACCTCTCTTCCTTATTAATCAGTTTTCACAGTATTGAGGCTTAAGTCTGTTCCAACGTATTTGGAGAAGTATCTTAACATCCTCTAGTGGTGAGTTTATGAATTAAAAAAAAAAATCATGTTGCTGAAAACCCTACGTTCTTTGCCTTCAGGCTCATCTTGTCCTTTGACTTTAGCCCATTCCACTGAAAGCTCTTATTTAAGACATGCTGACTCCCAAGAGTTCCTATTTTTCTAAACTGCAGGAATAAATCAGATTTTCAAAACTGAATTCAGATTTGGTGGAAAACTGTTCAATAAAATGTCGATAGGTCTGTTGTTTTTAGTTGGGTACAAACAGTGGGGACAGAAAGCTGGGAGAAGGGTGGATGAGGGGCTGAGATGGGTATTCAGGTGCTTCTGCGCTCTAACTCTGGTTTGACAACATTTTTTTTTTTTTTTTTTTTTGCGGTACGCGGGCCTCTCACTGTTGTGGCCTCTCCCGTTGCGGAGCACAGGCTC
>NC_041217.1:50175852-50182127 GCF_002837175.3 Physeter macrocephalus
TGGCATGATTTCATTCTTTTTTATGGCTGAGTAATACTCCATTGTATATACATACCACATCTTCTTTACCCATTCATCTGTCAATGGACATTTAGGTTGTTTCCATGCCTTGGCTATTGTGAATAGTGCTGCTATGATCATAGGGGTGCATGTATCTTTTCAAATTAGAATTTTGTCTGGGTATATGCCCAGGAGTGGGATTGCAAGATCATATGGTAATTCTATTTTTAGTTTTCTGAGGACCCTCCATACTGTTCTCCATAGTGGCTGCACCAACTTAGATTCCCACCAACAGTATAGGAGGGTTCCCTTTCTCCACACCCTCTCCAGCATTTGTTGTCAACTTTTTAATGACAGCCATTCTGACTGGTGTGAGGTGGTACCTCATTATAGTTTTGATTTGCATTTCTCTAATAATTAGTGATGATGATGGCTCTGTGTTTTTCAATTTCCCTTGAATTTATTCTATTATTGTTACATGTTTGGAGTTACAAAAAGATGTTAAAATGGCATCTTAGGTAATATAATAAGAAAAGGCATTACAGAGTTGACGGTTCATCTTAAGTATTGGTTTGTATATTAGAAAATTAGGGATCCTAAAAAGTGTCAGGCTACAGGTCAAAAAAGACGATTTGTGTCTCATTTGTACTGTTTGTGTGTATGAGGGCCTCCGCAGGCCCTAAATTCATGTATCATGTGGGTGGATTCCTCAGTAAAGTGTGCCCTGCACGTATATGAAATAGGATCTCGTTAAGTAGCTAAGGACTTCACTCAGTAGCTAAGATCATTCCCTAGTTTAGCTTGATGAAGCTACTTTGTTAAAGAAAAAAATATCCAATGACGCGTGTTAAAAATGGTAAGGCAGGCTTGATTCAGAACCCTCATTATAGGTATAGGGACCACTGCAGGGGGATGTCACAGTGGGGAGAGAGATTGGGTTCAACTCCAAATACAGCTTGGGCAAGGAGGAATTTATAATCAAGGAGCAGGGATGGAAAACAACTAAGAGGAAACACCAAGGAAACGGGGGTTCTGGCTAAACTGACCTATCAGAATTCTTGCTGAAGCCAGGCCAGAGTGATCAGACATCACCTAGGGGATGCTGGCAGATGAGGAGCCAGGTAGGATATTGAGGGTGTGGGGTTCTAGTTAAATTGACTTAGCAGGATTCTTGTTAAAACTGTTTTCCAAAGAAGTACACAGATAGGCCTAGAAAAATATTCAGGAGCCTGACTAAAGTTTGGTCAAGCAAAGAATCATTGTCAGCTTCTGCATCAAACGTTCCATGACCCAGACTGCAACTGCAGACTTGACATCATTTTTATTGTATACTATTTAAAATTACAATTCCTACAGTAACTAAATAACTCATAGCACCTCTCTTCCTTATTAATCAGTTTTCACAGTATTGAGGCTTAAGTCTGTTCCAACGTATTTGGAGAAGTATCTTAACATCCTCTAGTGGTGAGTTTATGAATTAAAAAAAAAAAATCATGTTGCTGAAAACCCTACGTTCTTTGCCTTCAGGCTCATCTTGTCCTTTGACTTTAGCCCATTCCACTGAAAGCTCTTATTTAAGACATGCTGACTCCCAAGAGTTCCTATTTTTCTAAACTGCAGGAATAAATCAGATTTTCAAAACTGAATTCAGATTTGGTGGAAAACTGTTCAATAAAATGTCGATAGGTCTGTTGTTTTTAGTTGGGTACAAACAGTGGGGACAGAAAGCTGGGAGAAGGGTGGATGAGGGGCTGAGATGGGTATTCAGGTGCTTCTGCGCTCTAACTCTGGTTTGACAACATTTTTTTTTTTT
This sequence comes from Physeter macrocephalus, assembly GCF_002837175.3. Taxonomy (NCBI): domain Eukaryota; kingdom Metazoa; phylum Chordata; class Mammalia; order Artiodactyla; family Physeteridae; genus Physeter; species Physeter macrocephalus. The sequence continues at coordinate 50,177,666 of NC_041217.1, forward strand.
TTTTTTTTTGCGGTACGCGGGCCTCTCACTGTTGTGGCCTCTCCCGTTGCGGAGCACAGGCTCCGGACGCGCAGGCTCAGCGGCCATGGCTCACGGGTCCAGCCGCTCCGTGGCATGTGGGATCTTCCCGGACCGGGGCACGAACCCGTGTCCCCTGAATCGGCAGGCGGACTCTCAACCACTGCGCCACCAGGGAAGCCCTGACAACATTTTATGGAAGAAATTCTTAACACACTCTGTCCTCTCCCACCCCCCCACACAATTGAAAGATGTCCACTCAAGATTAACACATTCCCAATCAGCACACCTAGTTAGGAGCAATTCCCAGAGCTCTACTTACAAGCCCTCTCTCTGTTCTACTGAAGAAAACCTCGTTAAGTAGAAATAGCACACGAAGAATGCTAAATGAGGCCTGCAACTGATGGCCGGGTGCCTCCTGACCCTCACAGGATTCTTTGGCTCTTGAACTTATTACCAAAGGAGGGCAGTTTCCTTTCCCATCATTAATGACCATATGCCCATTTCTATAAACTTGCTATCTGGGGAACTATAATCAAGAATGAGTCCACAGAGAAAAATTAAGGAGATTTATTTTTCGTAAAACCACACAACTAATTTGAATAAGGCACATTCTTCAACATCTATAAGAGACAAATGCAAACACAGTCATGGTTACATAAGGAAGAAGGGGGATGCCAAGAATTTTGACATGAATACTGGCAAAGCCTGTTTCTTTTTGTTAAGTAAAAAAAAAAGCAAATTGCAGTTGTTTGAAAGTCAATGTGCTGTTTCTTTTATGACAGGAACAGCAAACAGATTTAAATCTCCTGTAATCGGCTCATCCAGAAGCAGCTGCCTGGAGCTTTGGGCTGAGAAGGCTGAGGCTAGTGTGGGCACAGGGGGAAGGCAGGCTGGAACTGCCATGGGCCTTCACATCTTCTCGTCAGCTCTGTCCTACCTACTGAGCCCTCTGCTTCCCGAGTCCAAAAATGTTCTTTTTGGTTCAGGTAACTGCTCTTAGCCAAGGGCAAATTTAGTTTATGAAGCCTCAATGAGGAAAAGTGGGAGATCATTTCCCAGTATAGGAACCAATCTATGGATTTTTAAAGACATCAAAACAAGCTGAAGTAAACACAGCACATAATCCTGGAAGGAAAGGCATTGAAAACTGAATTATTTCTATCTTTACCAATTATTTACAGATTAGGGGATACTGGTTGTGTTCTCAGGTCCTTTGGATAAGGCTACTGCTCTTAACTAGTTTGTATATATATATATTTAAAAACAGATCGAGAAGCACTGCCATATACAGAACTGATAGGGCCGTGTAATAGTTGGAAATGAGTTTCAGTAGCCCAGTCTCAGTCTGAATGAGGCAAATTTAGGCCCACATCATCAGCTACTTTACAACCTAATACCTAAAACTTAATAGGAATAAGGCATATATATATTTTTTAAACCCACATTTGTTTATTTATTTATTTTTGGCTGTGCTGGGTCTTCGTTTCTGTGCAAGGGCTTTCTCTAGTTGTGGCAAGCGGGGGCCGCTCTTCATCGTGGTGCGTGGGCCTCTCACTATCGCGGCCTCTCTTGTTGCGGAGCACAGGCTCCAGACGTGCAGGCTCAGTAGTTGTGGCTCGTGGGCCTAGTTGCTCCGCGGCATGTGGGATCCTCCCAGACCAGGGCTCGAACCCGTGTCCCCTGCATTAGCAGGCAGATTCTCAACCACTGCACCACCAGGGAAGCCCAGAATAAGGCATATTTTAAAGTCATCTGGAAAAACTGTTTTACACAGATATCTTAATTTAGTTCTCTCTAGAATTGGTAACACCTTCTTTGCAAATATATTATTATTCATAGCAAGTATTTCCCACGTGACTCATAAGCCTCAGTATTTCATAATCTCATAGACACCCTTAGAAATATTTTAAAATAATCATTTCATCATATTTCTATGGATTATGATAGTGATTCATAATCATTAATATTCACAATACATATATAAAGAGAAACATCAACATTCCCACTGAACAAGTGATACAGTGTTCAAGGTACTTTAATTTTTGAAAAAAACAAAAACAACAGAAAACAGAACCACTATAACTTTTCAACAAATTTCAAAATGAAATATATTATGCTCAGATTGGTGGACAAAATATTAAAATGAAGATTAATATTTAACCATACATTCAACATGAAAAGCAGATTAAAAACTGCTTTTATAAAATGACATATTGAGGGCTTTACAAAGATGTCTTGGTTTATTTTTATAATTGTTATGTTTTATTTTCAGATGATAAAAGAAAAAAGGTATCATGTTCCTATTTGAAAGTACTTCTCTACAAATAAACTGTGTATGGATATAAGCTTTATTCCCAATAAATGATAATCAGCTATAATGATTATATCTTCTGCTTATCATTAGTTTTTGAAGTACTAGACACCTGACTATGTTGCGTAAGAACTGGTCAGATGTATGCAAATATAGTCCCGGAGAAGATCATCTTGCTGAATTAGTATCACTTTTATATGCTGAATTTGTTATATTTTATCATCAATGCTCCTTATGTTTCCTGTATAAAACAAACAAAAACTGTGAAAGGGTCAAAACCACCTCAGCTGCTAACACTGTTCAACTGTGTCATTACCTGGAGGATGGTGGGTCACAGGCCTGCTGAACCTTACCACATAAGCTTGGCAGCTTTCAAACGAAATATATTTAAATTACTTTATTGATTTAAAAATTAGAAGTAGAAACAACAGCATTGCTACCTTTAGTTATGTGAATCCCCTGGAACTCCTCTGCTAACCCTTGGGAACTAACTGGGAAACCTAAAATTTACCCCAGGGAAAAAACTCAAGTCGAGAGACAGTTTATAATTCTACCAGTTGGTTCTAGAACTCTGGTATCACTCAGGAAGTGATTTATATTAATATATAACATAATTAGAGTTGTCCTATGATAACAATAAAATGGTGATGTTTGGGTAGCATATGTCGTATCACATGCCCACAAGTCATTGTTCTAAGTCAAACAAGCAAATTATCTATTATAGTAATGAAAGATGAACTACTAGACACACAAAAGAAAATTTAGAAACTTGAAAAATGTAAAAAATAGGTACAATTGAATAGAAATTAACCTAAGGGTACATTAGATAATAGATTTTATTTGTACATTTAAAAAATATAAAGTTTTATGCCTTAAGAATAATCATTTTATTCATGAGGACACAGAGCTAATATACTGCTTCTTTTAAAAATGATTTTTGAAATAGTGGACAGAAAACTGACAACAGTTTCAGTTGATTGCACTTATACATGGAAGGAGACATGTTTTTTTAACAAAGGCTGAACAGTAAAAAAAAAAAAAATATTGTGACATTTGGAAATATTTTCTAAATTATACTGAAAGGAAATGATGAAAAACCATATTCAACTGAATGACGAAACCATCTTTGTCTCAGCTGTGATCTGAGTCACTGACAGATTAGATGTGCACACTTCATACTGGTTCTTTATAAATCTGAGGTAGCACAGGTCAGCAGGCACCAGTTCTACAAGGCACCAATGGTTTTGTGTGATGTAATGCTAGCATCTGAGATCCAGAAATATCAAAAAATATTGAATATGGCATATAGATTTTTCTTCAACTTCCATTGATTTACATTGGATTGATATTACATTCACTATGCTTTAACTTTTTGTTCAGGAACGTCTCTCCTCAAATCTAGCAGAAGAGTCCTTCACAAAGTCCCAAATGAAAGCAGTTCCTTTACGTATGGCCTTAGGCTCAACTGAGCACAATGTCAGGTCTTGGTTAGAACAGATCTGTTTTTCCTGTGACAAACACTTTCAAATAGATTCTTCCCCCCATGTCTTTATGCTCTCTGTTTAGGGATCAATAAAGACCCCTATATCTTCTTACTGTTTCCAAAAATCCTTCCGTACTTTAGTCACATGACTTCAGAGGCCAAAACCTAACTGAAATATTCCAGGTTCATGGTGATAGTTCCTAGGTATGCCATGTAATGGGACAAATCCTTCATTAGGTCAAGATCATTTTACTAAAGTTCTGCCTTCGGGGTTGAGATGCAAATCAACAATCACTGTCTCCATAAACATCTTTCTCAAGCTTTCTTACAATCACAGAACATGGTCCAACAATTAATACTAGCTGTTAAAACCTCTTAGAATCTATCTACCATTTCCACTTCCTCTCACTAAGTGTAACATCTCTTGCATTTTTCTAATTGTTAACCTAATCATACTTCTAACTAGCTGGTCAAGAAATGAACTGCAGGGCTTTCCTGGTGGCGCAGTGGTTGAGAGTCCGCCTGCCGATGCAGGGGATGCGGGTTCGTGCCCCGGTCCGGGAGGATCCCACATGCCGCGGAGCGGCTGGGCCCGTGAGCCATGGCCGCTGAGCCTGCGCGTCCAGAGCCTGTGCTCCGCAACGGGA
>NC_041217.1:50182193-50194263 GCF_002837175.3 Physeter macrocephalus
CCCGTGAGCCATGGCCGCTGAGCCTGCACGTCCGGAGCCTGTGCTCCACAACGGGAGAGGCCACAACAGTGAGAACCCCGCATACCGCAAAAAAAAAAAAAAAAAAAAAAAGAAATGAACTGCATTAGATAAATGTTCCATCACTGTATAATAAGTAAACAGTATGGTAAAGTTATGCTAATGTACCTATATAAAAATCTACGATTCAACTGGTTATTAAAATCTGTTCTGCTTAAAGCACTCAAACTCTCATTGTAGACAATTATAAAATTCCATTCAGGGGAGACAGAAATGATAACAGAGATTAACAAAAGCATAGAAATATGCTAGTAAATACTAGTTTATACATTCTGCTATTCATCTGTAAGTCTTTATTCTTCATAAATAGCATGTCTCTTGATAAACCTGTATTTTATTTTCTACCTACTCATGAGTTTTAATATTTTCATTTTTTTCCCTATCTTCCAAGATGCTTTTTCACTTAATCAGTGATTTTCAAACTTCATTATCAGTGGAACTCTTTATTCCAATTAAATCCAATTAAATCTTATGGAGGAGCCCAATATATAAAATGGGAAAAAGCAGAACTTCTTTGATACAAAGGGGAGGGGTGCCAGTAGACAGCCTGAAAACCACTGCTCTAAATCATTCAAGAAAATTGAAGCAAAGACACAGCCAACTGGAATTTCTTCATTTGCAGTGATTATAAACAACTCCCCCATTGTTTTCAATTTTTAAGAACATTTCTTGAGCACAGCTGCTTTTCCCTCAGAGCTCATTAACGGAACAAAAACATAGTGCCTTACATATAGTATTTAGGTAAATAAGTATTTGAATTCTTATTTCCTTTTTCATACTATTCAAAAGTGCAAAAAAGCATAAGATGTAATCCCACAACTAGGTTATTAAAATGAATTTTAAAAATATTTAACATGTGATAGAAATTTTTTAAAATTTTCAGTTTTATGATTGTAATTGCTTTAATCTGAGTCCAAATACTATCCAAAAGGCTCCGTAGAGCCTCAAGAAAACAAAAATCACTCTGTAGTTACTGAGAAGATTATCTTCCCATGTAATGATTCTGTTGCTCTACTTTTGGATTGAAGAACATTCCTCAGTTATATATACCTGATTTGCTCGAAAGGCAAGGAAAAAAAGTCAGGTCAACTTTTAGCTTTGTCAAGCTTAGATTAGAAAGATTTTACAAAAAGTAAAAAATGAACATTTCTTTTCTCAAATAAGCTCATTTGTGCTTTCCAGGCTATTTCCTCACATTCGTCAACCTCCTTCCATATAAATGGAAGGCTTTTAAACTGACTTTTTAATAAGCCCATGCTGACCATAACCAACTCTGTGCTTAGCTTATAGAAAGCAGCCCTGTTCTTCTATGCTCCTCACTGGCTGGACAGGCAGCACCAGGTGGGAAATACGGCTCCACAGTCCACTCAGTTTGTCTGAATCCATGTGGTTGAAGGAGCTGGGAGTGTTAGAGTTGGTAAATCTCGCCCAAAGTAAATCTCTCACTTTCTCTTCAGTTTCCCTTGGGCCAACACTTGCTTCTAATGTTTCCTCCTCCAGTAGGATGGTCAGGACCAGGGCCACATCTTTAAAGGCAGCGTTCTCATGGTCACAATACTTGTAGAAGATCAAGGTGGAGCCTGCAGGAAGGGATTCAAAGCGGTGGACCACAGCAGCCTTCTGGCCCTTCTCAAATCCAGAGCTCAGCTCCATGTCAACTGAATGCTTGACCTTATCACTGTCCTGAAAGGTTTTTCCAGCTCCATCAATCTGAATGGCAGAGACTTTCTGGGCAGACGTGTAGGCATCCGCAACGTGGTGGCTGAGGCACTTCAGGGTCTCTCTTCCCTCTCGAGCTGCTGTAAATATGATGGTGGCTGGCTCAGTGGGGTGTGAAGCATTGAGGTGCTTCTGGAGAAACTTACGTCCTCTCTGCCACAGAAAGGAACTCTGGCCTGGAAATTTATCCTTCAAATGGCTGAAATGAACCAAGAAGGCTTCCAAAGCTGGATTTTTGGGCGCTTGCTGGGCCGGAGAGGAATAGTAGCTATTAACAGAACTTAGCAAAATAAGAGTCAGAACCAGGAAGCCAAGAAAGATGGAGCCTATCAGAGAAAGAGAAAATAAAAGACAAAATTAGACAGAATGTGAGTCAGAAATAAAGCCTGTGGTAAACTGAAAAGAGGCAGATACGCTGTCAGATTTTACTGGCCTGCGGTGTTTCTTTTGCCTAAGTCCTTTAAACTTTCAGCTGTTGAAATCTACTGGAAATACTTTTTCTTTAATTTCTTAAGAAGAAATTTGAAGATAACAACATCTTTGTTAAAAGGTAAAATCTACGTTTATATATTTTTTGCTATAACTACTGATGTGATTTAGAAATGAACTATCAGTATATTCTTCTACCGTCTCAAAAGTATCTACTACCTATGTGTAGATAGGCCATTTTTTCCTAAACAGTCGAAATGTAAAAATGCCATTTGAGAAGTTAATACTTTCTTTCTCATTGAAAAGACAGCTTTAACAGGGAACTATATTCATATATCTTATAATAGCCTATAATGGAAAATCTGAAAAAAATACATATATAACTGAATCACTTTGCTGTCCACCTGAAACTAACACAATACTGTAAATCAACTTTACTTCAATTAAAAAAAACAGTTTTAGTTTCTTGTTTATGAAAAGCCCTTTCTCCAGTGGGAATTCCCATTTTGTTAAGGATGGCAAAATACTGGCCACCACCCCTAAGGGAAAAATCCCCAGAACTCTATTGCTCTATTCTAATATGACTATCAAACATTAAAAAAAATATTAAAACAATGTTAAAACTATTTAAATCTGCTAGTTTTCTAGGTACTTCTCTGAGGACTTCTGAATGTGAATCACTACAGTAAGACCAGTTTTGTTCTCACCATAGCTCAGAAAATCCTTTTTATTAATCTTTCTTATGGTATCCTGTGCATTCTCTTTGTTTCCTTCCAATTTTTGTGTTTCTTGTTGATGTCTCTCAACCTCTGGGGAAAAAAAAAAAAGGAACATTATTTTTAGACAGTACACTAATGAGAGTGTGTATACCTTTATAACTCTTACCAAAGCAAAGAATTACCTGACAGGATTTCCATACTTTATATAAAATTTTGTTTTATACAAAGCTAACTTCCTGTCTTTTCCTTAAGGCTCACCATTACCTTTATTCTACTTAGAATAAAATGAAATGCTGTGAAATTCACTTAAGGATACTGTTGCTACATCCACAATTCTTCACTGGCTCTTACATTAAGGACAAAGAAACAAGCATCTTAATATTGCAGCCAAACCTATCTAACATGTGATTTAAGAAGGGATTTAAGAAATATTGTACACAAGACTCAACATCACAGGGCAATGATGCTCTAATTCCAGTGTTCACCTCTCAAAAGGCTCCTCAAGACCCCCTAATATACAAATAACAGAGACATTAAGTTTAGAGACAGGAGAGATTACTGTACAGTAATAGCTTACCTTTGCAAAATAGCGTACAAAAGCAAGCTTGAAACTTAGTCAATGAGGTATACAAAGCAAGGAATACAAGGTTAAGAAAATTTATGAACTATATAAAAATGTAGGTGTGGGGTGAGACACTAATCATAAAATGTGTGGGTGAAAAGGAGGGCAGTATTTTGTAGACTCTGAGCTAAGTCACTCTACAGTCTAGATGTGTGCTTGACCCCAGCCAGGTACCTCATATAACAATGAAAGCTGACTATTGCCCATAACCCTTACTGGAGAAATAACTCAAATAGCATACTCTATTAACATAAAGAAGTAGAGTCATCTTCACCTATAAAGGATAGTTCATTTAGTCATATCACACCAAAACACGGGTTTTTAAAATATCATGTCACAGAATTTAAGGACTGAAAGGATCTTTTTTTTTTTTTTTTTTTCGGTACACGGGCCTCTCACTGCTGTGGCCCCTCCCGTTGCGGAGCACAGGCTCCGGACGCGCAGGCTCAGCGCGGACCGGGGCACGAACCCGTGTCCCCTGCATCGGCAGGTGCACTCTCAACCACTGTGCCACCAGGGAAGCCCTGAAAGGATCTTTAATGATCACCTACTCTAGCCCCCTACCTTACCTATTGTGACAAAAGGTCCAGGGATGTTAAGGGCTTTGCCCAAGGTCACATAAAGAGATATGGCCAAGCTGAGATTAGAATGAGGTTCCTCATCTCCTAGATTAGTTCATTCCATTATATTATGTTGCTTCCCACACATAAACTGCATTTTTAAAACAGTATTTTCTTCCTCTACTCAGTGAACCTGCATACCGGTGAAATTCTGATGGCAGATAATGGTCCATACAAATCATATCCATTCATTCATTTAACAAATATTCATAAAGTCACTTCTCTGTGCCAAGTGCCACAGAAACACAATAAATGAGAGAGACATAGCCCTTGCCTTCCCTGAAGTTAGAGACTATTCTAATATTAACTAATGAAACATATATTTGAGATCAGACATTGACTTATGGTGAAACATGGAATTCTAGCCCTTAGTCAAGTCCCTGATGAACAGAATGTCTTATATTTTATATTTCTTTGCTCTGGCAAATAGGCATTTCAGACTGAGCTTTCAGAGTACTTATAAAATACAAATCCACACAGTCCAAATCCATAAAATCACAGAAGGTAAAAAAAGCTGGAGGAGACCAGCTGGATAGCATCTTGTCCTACTGCTTCAGTCTGCAAATAGGAAACTGAAGTACCAGGAAGTTGAGAGATTTGCCTAAGTTCACCCAAGTTAGGAAGTGGTAGAGCCACAACTAGAATCCACATCTCTTGAGTTCCAGTGTAAAGACTTTGCACATTCCAACTATTATCTTTGTAAGGAATGATACGATGCTGTTCTCCTTAATATACAAGTGGGGAAAATCAGGTGTAGAAAAATTAAGTAATTTGCTTAAAGTCCTATAAAACTGCAAGATGACCGAGTTAAGGGTACTGTACCACTGATGTTCATTTTTAAGTATACCTAACTCTTGATTTATGAAGCATTTAGTTTCCCCCAAAGTAAAAGATTTTAAAAAGTGAAAGTGAAGATATGCTCATTAGAAATAAAGAAAAAGCCAGAGGTAAATTTTTTAAAAGTTATGCCTTAAAAAAAAAAATCATACTGGATTAATACAGACAGTAAATAAATAAAAACTGTTAAAAAATGCAGCTTATGTGTGGGAAGCAACTTAATGTAGTGGAATGAGCTAGTTTAAGAGATGAGAAACCTCATTCTAATCTCAACTCAGTTATATCTCTTTATGTGACTTTGGGTAAGGTGCAAAGGCCTTAATCCTATGAAGGAAAGAGAAGTTCTCTGAAAAGAACAGTACAAAACAGGACAAGCTCAGGGGTTCTCTCACCTGGTGCCAGCAGTCGCTTCCTCAGTGTGTCCTGGCTCTCCAGCCCTGCACTGGAATGCCCAGGACTCTGGGCATCCTGAGGGTCAAGGACAGGTGCCTCCTGCAAAGCTCCGGGTCTGTCGCTCACATGCTCAGGGAGGGCTGCAGAGCTGCTCACTAAGTGTATGTCTGTTCTTCCCACCTTGTCACTTGGAGAACAGTTGGGTTCTGGATCCAAGAGGTCTTCACCCAGACTTTCTGAAGGGAGTTGATGCCCTCGTTCTCCACCCTGGAAACTCTGGCTGTTCTCACCTTCTGTATCCTTTGGATATTTCCTATAATCTGTTTCATCTGGATTTTCTGATTGATCATCTGTATCTGCACTTCCTGGACCAACTGATTCTACCTCTTGGTGGTCTTTGTTAAGACCAGAGGCAGGGTTTGGGGTCTGAGCTTCTTCAGTGGTACTTGCTGTGTCTGTAGTCTCCTGTGCCTGACAATTTATTGATGGATCATTTTCCAAATCCTTTTGAGGGTCTATTGAGATAAAAATGTATAATTTTTATTTAAAAAATTTCCCTATATTTTTGTATTTTAACAAGGTCCCTGATTAATAAAAATATTTATATAGATTTTTATGGCTTATGAGGCACTCTTCCTAAACATTATTTCTCTTGACTTTCACTAAAGGTGACTGATTAAACAAATTCACTATCATGTTAATCTAACAAATAATATGAATGTAAAACTATTTTGAATGACAAACCAATTTTTGGTAGTATTAAATACATTTCCCTAATGAAATAACAGACCTAGGCAATAATCATCAATAGCAACTAAAACCATTATGCAATTCCTGATGAGGAATTTTATGAACGAGATGAATGAGATTGACAACTGCTGAACCCACTGATCAATCTTAACACCACAAAAAGAAGGAAAACCAGACATTACTAACCTCCCGAATTCAATGCAATAGGAAGTACACCATACCACTTATGAAGTATTCTTGCCAAACTGAATCTGAAACTGATCAAGCTTCTAGAGCTAACTACCAGTTTCCAAGAAACACAGGGATAGAGGGATACATTAAATTATGCCTCCGGAATGTAATCAGCAAAACCCACAATGAGGGAAATTCTAAGGGACAAAAGACTTTGTTTATTTAATAACAGCAAGGAATAAAAATAAATGGCAAGAAAAAAAAAAAAAAAAGGAGGAGTAACCTATTGATTAAGAGATACTTGAATACATCAACAATGTGTGGACCACACTGTTTAGATTCACTGTCCCGCAAACCAGTTGTTAAAGAAATATTTATGAGATAATCAGAAAAATTTGAACACCAGATATTTGATGAGACTCAGGAATTATTGTTCATCTTCTAGTTATGATAAAGGTATTACGATAATGTTTTTACAAAGAAATCCTTATCATTTAGAGATAAGTGTTCAAGTATTTATGGCTAAAATTATGTGACACCTAGAATTTGCTTCAATTCAATGATATGGGGGTAAGGAGAAGTAAGGGAGTATAAATAAAACCACATTAGCCATATGTTGACAGCAGATGAAGCTGTTTGATGGGTACATGAGATTCATTTCCTCTCTCTACTTTTATATATGTTTGAAATTTTCCATAATAAAGTTTTAAAAAAAAAGCAACCAAAAAGATATATCAATCAAATGCAGTATGTGGCCCAAATGTAAAGAAAAATGAATTTAAAAACCCAACAGTGAAGGAAAAAAAAATTATGAGACAATGGGGGAAATGTGAATACTGGCTGTGTATATGATGACAGCATGGAATAACTATTAATTTATTTTTTAGGTGTGATAATGCTAATTTGGTTTTTTTTTTTTAATCTGTCTTTAAGAGATGTAAATAAAGTATTGACAAATAAAATGATATAATGTCTTGGATTTGCATTTAAATATTCCAAGGCAGGCAACAAGAGTACCATTATTTAGGTAAAAGTTGAAGTTAGATTTTGAGTACATGGGACTTCATTATACTGTTCTACTTTCATATATTTAAAAATATCCTTAATAAAATATTTAAATATGCCCTTCTCTTCTGAAAAACCTACTTCATATTTTGCCTATTTTATATCATATATATATATATATACACACACACGTAAGTAGGATGAAGAATTTAAATTTCATCTTTCCTTATAATTGAAAGATCCCCCTCTAAATATATAGCATATAGTTTACTTGATTTTTAAAAATGTAACTCTAAAGATCTGTCTACCATCTTTTTTTAAGATACATTGTAATTTTTCCAATACTATAGGTTCCTACTATGGGAGTCTCTAAAACATAACTCTTTTTCATAATTAGGGTCTGGTATTATGGTAAAATTCAGTACATATCAAAGAATAAGAATCATAAGAAATTAAGCAATTAAGTTAATTTCTTTTTTACTTCCAAACTTCAGTTTTAGTCACCAGAGACTTTCTCTCTAGCACAGCCCTAGTTTCCTACAGCACAAACCTAGTGCTGTACAAACTAGTCTTACCCTCTGGAGGATCCCTAAGTCCTCTGTCGGTCATGTTTGCGTTTTATCTCTTCAGACTTTGGGATACTTTTTGTTAGTGTCTGGTTTTCCTTGTGAAGATGTCTTGTCTTCTTCTTGTCCCAAGTCCCAACAGGCTCATGCTTCCCGTGGACGCAGGAAACAAGGCATATATACAGTGACTAAAATAAAATGAAAAAAATTAAATGACTTTTTTATTCATACATGGGAGAAATGCCAATTTCAGCTTTATTTACTAAATCTGTTTAGTTTGAGTAATATTTCCTCTCTGAAACTTTTCTTGTGAAGAGAAAGTATTTTCTGGCTTTCATGAGGATAATATTCCAAATCCTAGACTACAAACTGAAGAAAAGCTTTAAATTATTAACCTTGTATAGATGCCATAACCTTCTAATACATTGCAGTGTGTCTGGAAGGATGTAAAAAGTAAGACCAAGTGACCAGAATCTTGAAGAGAACATCTTTGAAACTGAAAAGTAATTCTAAGAGTAAAAATTTAAGTCACTGTTGAGTTAATCACTGCAGATTTCCTTTATGTCTTCAATTTCTGTCCCATATAAATTTCTCAGATTTTGCCTATCAGAAGCTTTCACTTACCATTAACAAGTAACAATGCACACGGGCTACCTACAAACTAAGATGGCTGTCTTGGTGTTAGGAAGAGGAAATACACATTTGGAGTTTAGTCACTGCCTTCTTAGTGGTTTTCACACAGTATTCTTTTGTAAAATATGGAGATAGGTATCTCTTTATACAATGCCCTTCTATACAGTGCTCAAAGAAGACTATATATAAATGATTATGATCTTAAGACATTATGTTTACTCTATATTGTCTTTAATTAAATGTTTCTGTAAAAAAAAAAACCAAAAACAAAACAAAAAAAATGATTATGAGCTGTATACAAAAGGAATAAAAATCAGAGGCAATTTATAAGCAATAAAAACTTAATCATGTCATTTTATAGTTAAATCTTATTTTTTGTCAAAAAACATACCACTCAAAGTTACTTAACCTTCACTATCTATAAAAATGATTAAGGATTGCTATGATGACTAAATACAAAAATATATGTGAAAGAGCTTTGTAAAGTGCTACATTTTTTGGATAGCCTAGTTGAGAAGTTAGCCAACTAGCCTTTTTTGTGTCCTTCTCACAACACTCTTTTGTAAAATCTAATTTTACAAGTTAAAAAATTTAATCCCAAATGCCCAGCACAGATCTTAGTATACAGCAAGAACCCCATATTTTAATTTAAAAGAATATGAATAAGTGAATGAATGCTTGAATGTACGAATAGAGTGGTGTCAACTATAAACTGAATGTGAAGGGAGGGGTTAAAAACAGGCCTCCTTTCTGCTGGTGTGAACACTTAGAAACAAGTCTCAGATTTGGAGGGTTCCTTGTCACTCTTTTATCTGCTTCAGACTCCTGGGACTGGGCTTATAGATCTCCTTTTCATTACCATCATATGTTGCAATGAGGGTTACCTCCTATCCTATTTTGTGATAGAAAATAAAAAGTCCCCAATCCTTTAAAAATAAAGTCCAGTTACAAAAATTTTAGAAAGCGAAGATGCTATTCACAATAACTGTAAGGTACCTCATGATAAAAACTAAAAGGTACCTAGTAATAAATCTAACAACACATATGCAAGAATTTTAGAGTGGGGTGAAGTTTATGGTATGTAAATTATACCTCAATAAACTGTTTTAAAAAAAAACTTTTAGGGAGAAAAGTATAAAACTTTACTCAAGGACATAAAAAGGACCTAAATACAGAAATACATATAGACACTAAGACTCAAAGCCATTTAATGCCACTTCTTTCCAAATTAATCTATAAATTCATTGCAATTTGAAACAAAATCTTGAGACAATTTTTTTATTGTTATATGTTTCCTATGGAATGAACAAGCTGACCCTAAAATTCACAAAGAGCAGTAAAGGATTAAGAAGAGTCAAGATAATTCTGAAGGAAGAAAAAAGAATTTTGAAAAAGAAGGGGGGATATTTTTACCAGATATATCAAGACGTTAAAAACAACAGGGCATTGGTGTAAGAAGAGACAGATTGCACAGAATAGAGAGACAAGAAATATATGCATACATAAATAAAGGAAATTCAGTGACAAAAGAAAAAGAATGGATTAGTGAATAGTTTTGGGACAAATGACTTTTCAAATGGGAAAAAAATTAGATTTCTACCTCCACAAAAATCAATTGCAGATAAGAGACCTAAATGTAAAGAGCAAAACTTTGAAATTTTTGGATGAAAGCATGGAATACCTTTATAATCTCAAGGTTTTCTTGATCAAGATATAAAATATATACTCAGCCATGAAAAGAAATGAAACTGAGTTATTTGTAATGAGGTGGATAGACCTTGAGTCTGTCATACAGAGTGAAGTAAGTCAGAAGGAGAAAAAGAAATACCGTATGCTAACACATATATATGGAATCTAAGAAAAAAAATATCATGAAGAGATTAGTGGTAGGACGGGAATAAAACACAGACCTACTATAGCATGGACTTGAGGATATGGGGAGGGGGAAGGGTAAGCTGTGACGAAGTGAGAGAGTGGCAGGGACATATATACACTACCAAATGTAAATTAGATAGCTAATGGGAAGCTGCTGCATAGCACAGGGAGATCAGCTCGGTGCTTTGTGACCACCTAGAGGGGTGGGATAGGGAGGGTGGGAGGGAGGGTGATGCAAGAGGGAAGAGATATGGGAACATATGTATATGTATAACTGATTCACTTCGTTGTAAAGGAGAAACTAACACACTATTGTAAAACAGTTATACTCCAATAAAGATGTTAAAAAAATATATATAAAATATATGAACCATGAGGGTAGCTTTGACAAATGTGATGCCATTAAAAATGTTAATCTCTAGACAAATCATCAAAATCATGGTTAAAAGATAAATTCACTGACTAGAAAGATATCAACGACACATATAATCATTAAGAGATTAATATCTAGAATACAAAAAGACTACTGCAAATCAGTAAGAGACAAATAATGCTATTTTTAAAACAGTGGGCAAAAGAGATGAACAAGCAGTTAAATAAAGAGGACATCTAAAAGTCTACTGAATTGGTAAGAAACATAGTCAAGGAAATGCAAAATGAATTAATGATGAGATACCATTTCACAACCACCAGATTAGCAAAAATTTTTAAATCAGGCAATACCAAGTGTTGGTGAGGATTTGGAGATACAGAGATCTTTACCGGCAATGAAGTAAACTGTTACAGCTTTGGAGAGCAATATGGCAATACCTAGTTAAGACACACACACATTCTATAAATCGGCAATTCTCCTTTTAGGTATATACCTTAGAGAAACTTTTCCTCAAGTGCCCAATGATGTCTGTAGCAGCATTATTCTTAAAACATAATATTGTATATAAATTAATGAGTTAGATATAAAAAATTTATAAAGGTACAATATTAAAGCATTTATATAAAATTTAAGAAACAAAATAAAATATAGAGTGATTCAAAAATAATTGAACAAGCAACTATATGCCAATAAAATGGACAACCTGGAAGAAATGGACAATTTCTTAGAAATGCACAACCTTCCGAGACTGAACCAGGAAGAAATATAAAATATGAACAGACCAATCACAAGCACTGAAATTGAAACTGTGATTAAAAATCTTCCAACAGGGCTTCCCTGGTGGCACGGTGGTTGAGAGTCCACCTGCCGATGCAGGGGATGCGGGTTCATGCCCCGGTCCGGGAAGATCCCATATGCCGCGGAGCGGCTAGGCCCGTGAGCCATGGCCACTGACCCTGCGCATCCAGAGCCTATGCTCCACAACGGGAGAGGCTACAACAGTGAGAGGCCCACGTACCGAAAAAAAAATCTTCCAACAAACAAAAGCCCAGGACCAGATGGCTTCACAGGCAAATTCTATCAAACATTTAGAGAAGAGCTAACACCTATCCTTCTCAAACTTCCAAAAGATAGCAGAGGGAGGAACACTCCCAAACTCATTCTATGAGGCCACCATCACCCTGATACCAAAACCAAAGATGTCACAAAAAAAGAAAACTACAGGCCAGTATCACTGATGAACATAGATGCAAAAATCCTCAACAAAATACTACCAAACA
>NC_041217.1:50195712-50196295 GCF_002837175.3 Physeter macrocephalus
AAAATGGATTAAAGACCTAAATGTAAGACCAGACACTATAAAACTCTTAGAGGAAAACACAGGAAGAACACTCTTTGACATAAATCACAGCAAGATCCTTTTTGACCCACCTCCTGGAGAAATGGAAATAAAAACAAAAATAAACAAATGGGACCTAATGAAACTTAAAAGCTTTTGCACAGCAAAGGAAACCATAAACAAGACGAAAAGACCACCCTCAGAATGCAAGAAAATATTTTCAGATGAAGCAACTGACAAAGGATTAATCTCCAAAATGTACAAGCAGCTCATGCAATTCAATATCAAAAAAAACAACCCAATCCAAAAATGGGCAGAAGACCTAAATAGACATTTCTCCAAAGAAGGTATACAGATTGCCAACAAACACATGAAAGAATGCTCAACATCATTAATCATTAGAGAAATGCAAATCAAAACTACAATGAGATATCATCTCACACCGGTCAGAATGGCCATCATCAAAAAATCTACAAACAATAAATGCTGGAGAGGGTGTGGAGAAAAGGGAACCCTCTTGCACTGTTGGTGGGAATGTAAATTGATACAGCCACTATGGAGAACA
>NC_041217.1:50196543-50253371 GCF_002837175.3 Physeter macrocephalus
GCAGACCTACTAGAGAATGGACCTGAGGATATGGGGAGGGGGAAGGGTAAGCTGGGACAAAGTGAGAGAGTGGCATGGACATATATACACTACCAAATGTAAAACAGATAGCTAGTGGGAAGCAGCCGCATAGCACGAGGAGATCAGCTCGGTCCTTTGTGACCACCTAGAAGGGTAGGATAGCGAGGTGGGAGGGAGGGAGACGCAAGAGGGAAGAGATGTGGGGATATATGTATATGTATAACTGATTCACTTTGTTATAAGGCAGAAACTAACACACCATTGTAAAGCAATTATACTCCAATAAAGATGTTAAAAAAAATTGAATGAATGAAAAAAAAATGAACCAACTACTGACACATACCATAACATGGATGAATCTAAAAAATGTGATGAGCGAAAAAAGCCACACACAAGATTATATGCCAAATGATTCCATTTATATGAAGTTCTAGAATTGCCAATGGTCTACAGTGATGGAAAACAGGTCAGAGGTTCCTAGGGGAAGGACTACTGACTGGAAAAGGGCGTGAGAAAACCTTCTGGAGTAATGAAAGTGCTTCATATTTTTATTGAGGTAGTGTTTGTCATCAAACTTAAAATCTGTACATTTTATTGCATGTAGAATATCCTCAAAAAACTTTTTTTCAAATAACAACTGAATGCTTTAAAAAATGTATTGCTTGGAAACTGGGTTGTGGTCAATAAGCAATCTGCAAAGAAATCATGAGAGATATTTCAATAATCTTACAAATGCTCAATATACACCTTTCTTGTCACAAGGCACACATCATTCCTATAGCCCATTTCACTCAGACCCTTTGTAACATTGCTGTTCATAGCCCAAACATGTAGTCCCTCAAGGCTACAAGGAAGAAGTGGTACAAACACAGAGGTTCTTGACACATCCTCACAAAAAGTCACATGGTGGAGTATCTGGGCGATCTGGAGGCCACTATTCCAGAGGCAGGTCAATCTTTTCAACAGTGTCCAATCAATACCAGGAAATGTATACATTAGGAATCTCTGAACTGCGTAATAGAAGTGAGGCAGAGCCTCAGGCTGATGGAAAATGGGCATGTTGGAGACTTTCTGCAGCTGTAGGAAAAACCACTCCATAAGAATGTCCAAAAAAAATACCTTTGATGGTATCTTTTGCAAAAAGGAACTGATGAAGTGAATCCCTTTCAAGTTCAATTGTGAAATGTTGGTTTTCAGTGCCCCATTTGTGGAGGTTATGATTCATTCTTTCACTTAAAGAAAACTTAGCCTTATCACTGGTAGTTATCTCCGCTTCCCTGTGACCCTGAAATCTGCAGCGAAACTTATGGTTTTGCTTTAACTGTCTCCATGAGGGCGTGAACCGGGTTAAAGTAGTAAGGCTGCATTCTCCATAACTGGAGAAAATCAACAGATAGTAGGCTGAGGGATGCCTTCCTTAATTTCGATATCCTGGGACCTCCCTGAAGAGGCACACAAATTTGCCTCAGTGCCTCTTCTTCTGTTGTGGCTGCCCTGTGCTCTGTCTTTAAGATGCACCCTTTCTGCTCCATCTCAATGTACCAGTCGTAATGTTTTGGCAACCTGGTAGGTGTTCATTGTCTGGTATATGGAATGACCTGTGCACTGCAGTAATACAACCAAGTTTAGCAGACTCCAACACATAAAATTAAATGTTGTAAGATTATCTCTACAGATTGATGCATAATACATGTTTATATATGAATGTTACTGAGTAATAAAAATTTGAAAGTGTTCAACTCTTTTATTGCTCTGTACATTGTTTAAATAAACACATGAACAGAAAGGATATATGCTTGCTTCTATGGAGGAGAGGACAGGAATAGGATGAGAACAAGAATCGGTTTCAACTGTACCTGTAAAGCCTCTAAAAAAAGAAAAAAAAGAGGTATATGTGGCAAAATGTTAGCATACTTTATCTATTTTTTCAAAATGAAGGATAGTTGATTTATAGTTGTGTTAATTTCTGCTGTACAGCAAAGTGATTTGTTATACATATATATATACATTCTTTTTTATATTCTTTTCCATTATAGTTTATCACAGGATATTGAATATAGTTCCCTGTATTATACAGTAGGACCTTGTTGTTTATCCATTCTGTATATAATAGTTTGCATCTCCTAACCCCAAACTTCCACTCCACCCCTCCCTCCACCTTCCCTCCCCCTTGGCAACCACAAGTCTGTTCTCTATGTCTGTGAGTCTTTGTTTCGTACATAAGTTCATTTGTGTCATATTTTAGATTCCACATATAAGTGATATTACATGGTATTTGTCTTTTTTTTTCTGACTTACTTCACTTAGTATGATAATCTCTAGTTCCATCCATGTTGCTGCAAATGGCATTATTTCATTCTTTTTTATGGCTGAGCAGTATTCTATTGTATATAGGTACATCTTCTTTATCCATCTGTCAATGGACATTTAGGCTGTTTCCATGTCTTGGCTATTGTGAACAGTGCTGCTATGAACATAGGGGTGCATGTATCTTTTTGTTTTTTGTTTGTTTTTACAATGCCATGCACCTTGCAGGATCTTAGTTCCCCAACCAGGGATTGAACCTGGGCCCTCAGCAGCAAAAGCATGGAGTCCTAACCACTGGACCGCCAGGGAATTCCCTATCTTTTTGAATTATAGTCTTGTCTGAGTATATGCCCTGGAGTGGGATTGCTGGACCATCTGGTAATTCTTTTTCGGTTTTCTGATGAACCTCCATACTGTTTTCCATAGTGGCTGCACCAACTTACATTCCCACCAACAGTGTAGGAGGGTTCCCTTTTCTTCACACCCTCTCCAGCATTTAAAATTTGTACACTTTTTAATGATGGCCGTTCTGATTGGTGTAAGGTGGTGCCTCATTTTAGTTTTGATTTGCATTTGTCTATAATTAGTGATGTTGAGCAGCTTTTCATGTGCTTCTTGGCCATCTATATGTCTTCTTTGGAGAAATGCCTATTTAGGTCTTCTGCCCATTTTTCAATTGAGTTGTTTTTTTGTTGTTGAGTTGTATGAGCTGTTTGTATATTCTGCAAATTAAGCCCTTGTCAGTCGCATCATTTGCAAATATCTTCTCCCAGTCTGTAGGTTGTCTTTTCGTTTTGTTTATGGTTTCTTTTGCTGTGCAAAAGCTTGTAGGTTTAATTAGGTCCCATTTGTTTATTTTTGGTTTTATTTCTATTGCCTTGGGAGACTGACCTAAGAAAACACTGGTATGATTTATGTCAGAATGTTTTGCTTATGTTCTCTTCTAGGAGTTTTATGGTGTCATGTCTTATGTTTAAGTCTTTAAGCCATTTTGAGTTTATTTTTATGTATGGTATGAGGGTGTGTCCTAACTTCATTGATTTACATGCGGCTCTCCAACTTTTCCAACACCACTTGCTGAAGAGACTGTCTTTTTCCCATTGTATATTCTTGCCTCCTTTGTTGAAGATTGACCATAGGTGTGTGGGTTTATTTCTGGGCTCTCTATTCTGTTCCACTGATCCATATATGCTCTTGTGCCAATGCCATGCCATTTTTATTACTGTAGCTTTGTAGTATTATCTGAAGTCTGGGTGGGTTATGCCTTCTGCTTTTCCCTTTTTCCTCAGGATTGCTTTGGCAATTCTGGGTCTTTTATGGTTCCATATAAATTTTAGGATTATTTGTTCTATTTCTGTGAAAAATGTCATGGGTAATTTGGTAGGGATCGCATTAAATTTGTAGATTGCTTTGGGTAGTATGGCCATTTTAACAATATTAATTTTTCCAATCCAAGAGCATGGGATATCTTTCCTAAGTTAATGTATTTTAGATCTGGGTACATAGGTGAATGTTATTTCCTGCACTTTTCTGTATGATTGATGTTAATATATTTTTTAAATGAGTAATCAAATAAAATATATTAGCTTCTGTGAGGAAAAGTAAGAATCAAAAGAAAAGGCCTGTGGTATGATGAATTGGGAGATTGGATTGACATATATACACTAATATGTATAAAATGGATAACTAATAAGAACCTGCTGTATAAAAAAATAAAATTCAAAGAAAAAAAAAAGGAAAGGCCTGTAATGGTAACTCTGAGCCCACACACAATGAACTTATGTTACAGAGGCACACTTCAACCACAGCCTCCTATACATTTTGTCATATCCAGTTGAGAAGAGATAGGACAAAGAAAAGCTACCCATGAGAACAAAATCAGAGGTGGGAGAGCAGTAGGACCTCACCCAACCTACTCCATCCTGGAAACCTCAATCTTATGATGTATGGACTATTAATATTCCTTCTATTTTACAGATAAGGAAACTGAGATATAGAGATGTTAAGAATCTTACCCAAGAACACACAACTAGTAAAAAATATATACATATAGTAAACATACTATAAGGCATCCTGATTCTACGTTTGAATTGTGACTTTAGCACATATGACCTGGGTAAATTTGCACATATTCTTCAACTTTTCTCAAATTGCTTATTTTGGTGTTGTGAAAGTCTCAAGTGATATAATAAATCATGTAGCACTACATCTACCACAATTATGATTATAAATGGGCCTAAAAAATGTGACAAGGATTTGCCTTGGGTCATTCATCCCACCAGGCCTCTTAATCTTTACATCTAAGACCATTTGACACACATAATTACAGGATCTACCTCAGTCCCAAGATTAACCTTGTCCTTCACCAGGAAGGATTTAAGAAGTTTTCAATAATTCACCATCAAGTTCTAACAATTGGCTTTAATCCCTGTTCTAAAACTACGACTCTACCTTATCCCTAGTTCTAACTTCTGCCTCATTCTCTTATACCCTTCCTAGTCCTAAAGACATACTACATGCCATATGATTGACATATGTTATCACATTTAAACCTCACAACAGTATGAGGTAGGTATTATTACATAACCTATTTCACAGATGAAGAAACTGGATACAGAAAGGTTAAAATGCCCAAGGTCATTTAATAGTGCCGGAATCAGAAGACAAACCTAAGTCAGCTGGCTCCAAGGCTATTATTTTTCCTCTATAACAAGTAGTTTTCAAGCTGTGTTCCCAAGCTTCCATGGAGACTCAAGGGCTGCCAGAGGAGACTGAAGAGATAGAAGGGGTATGGCTCAACTCACTTTTACAGATATTTGTATTCTGCTGATTGCCACATACACTTTGGATGTCATGGAATTCTTTCTTGCGTGCCTGTCTGCCTGGGCTATCTTCTCCTATAACTTAGAGATGAATCTTAACTTAGTCACGCACAACTCAAGGCAGACTCTGCTTTAGTAGGTACTTTCCAGTTGCCCCAGCACAGTTTCCATTAAACTTCCACTCCTAGGTCTGCATTAAAATAACAGAGAGTAGTTCTAGAAGTCTAGAAATGGCCACCATTACGTGTAAGTAATTATCAACTCTCCTACAGTACAGAAGTATAGATTAATATGGTTCATATAATCCAAAACAGTGGATCAACTGTCATGAGAATTTTAAGAATACACTTATACTTTAAAATTCATTATTCATAACTATGAAGTAGAGTATTTTAGAATATCCTGCATATTTTAAGCCAAGTAAAGTCATACTTAAAAAGACCGAAGCTGAAAAGCTACAAAGCTTTCTAAATTTTCTCCCTTGCTCAATTTTATGAACTCTACCCCATGATGTTAGTTGAGAGCTGACCATGTATCAGGTATGTGATGATAATCATGTATGAAGGCAAAGTACCCTTCTTAATGTAATATTAAAATTAGTATTTTTGATTCCTTTCTCTTGCCTATATACTCACATACCTTATAATGACACCACACAGAACTGTTTTTGAGGAGGGCTACAATAGAGCCCTCCTCACAAACAATTGAGAAAAATGACTGAGTTATAACCTGAAATATCAGCAGTGACCTTCACTCTGATGTGAAACCTCTTTATATGTCACCGGCAAAGTACAATAACTATCACTACCTTACAGTATTATGAGTACTCAGTTCCTATTCTTTTAAGCCAGATAACTAAATACCTTGGATATGCTGCTACGGTATTTCTCAAAGTATAGTTCATAGAGTACCTGCGTAAGAATCTCTTGAGGCACTATTTGTAAAATGTAGCTACCTGGGCCCCACAAGCAACCTAAGGAATAAAAATTTCTGTAAGATCAGAAAATTTGCATTTCTGACAAGCTCACCCAGGCACTGATTTGAAAACCAATTGTATAAATCCATTTAATATGTCCTTACTATTTAAGAATGAGATTGGTTAAAACAAAAATAAAGACCCTTTCTCTAGTTTGCCGATATTTAAAATTGCACATATGTAGTGTTTTTTGGTATGTGTCTGAAAAAGTTTAGGAGACAATAATATTGATCATAACACCATCCTCAAAAGCAATACCTCAAAGTAAATTTTCACTTTTCAGAAAGAGCTTTAAGATAGTGTAGTTCTTAACCAATGGTAAATGATAAACTAATTAGTCTTCACTCAATTTAGCAGTCCACACAGTTTATTCAGCAATAGAACAGAAGAGAACTTCCATCATGACAGACATAAGGCAGATACAGGGCAGATCTCTGGGGTACATTCTTTAAGCAGACTAACAAGTGACTTTTTAACATGTGGCAGGCATGATTTGTTGCATACAAACAGCCATTCATTCCTTACTTCTTCCTTCCTAAAAGAGCCCTGATTTTATTAGGGGAGTCGATGTGTCCTACCCAGGCAGTGCAACTCCATTCCCCTCTGCCAGGTTTCCCAGGCTCCTTTGTGAATCAAGGATGTAAGGAAAAATCCTGCTGTAATGAGATGTAAGAAAAAATCTGTGAGGGACTATTGAGAAAGATCTTCTTCCCAAATAAAAGACACAGACTTGAAAGGAGAAAGCTTTTTGCTCCTTACTTCCAGCCTTTGATTGGGATTGAAATGTCTGGAGCAGCAACAAGCTACATTGTACTCAGTGAGAACTATGAGGACAAAAAGCCAATATGCTAAAGATCCCAGAGGGGAAAGATAGAAAGAACCTGGGGCCTTGAGAACATTGTTGAGTTGCTACACAAGCACTGAATTATCTAGAATCTTAAGTGGAATTTTTAAATTGTTCAGTGGCCTCTGAGATGTTTTCAACTGCTTTTTCTAAGTTTCTTAACCTGAACTCTAGTTCCATGATTCTTATGAACAAGTGAAGGCCAGAATGAGGCCAATGTCAGGTAAGACCTTCTTAGTTCTAAGAAAAATGCTTCCCCTAAACTGTTCATAATATATATGGAGTCAAGCTGGGTAACTCCTTTTGTCACCTATCTCCTAGGACAGGTACTTTTCCATTGCCAGGGGAGGACATTCTAAGTTCAGTCACCACAAAGACAGGATAGTCTTTGCTTATGTAGAGCCAAGGAGGTGTAGATAGAGGCATTTCTGCATGTTTTTATTGTCACCTCTATAGGTGCTGCCTGACTGAATGTGATTTCTCTGACAGTGACCAGTTATCGATAACGTCATAGCCATGAGGATGAGCTAGAGCCGATGATGAATAAATGGTTATATATGAATAAATTTTATATATATATATAATTATCACTGATTAATATTTAAGAGGTGGAATTTAGAACAATATAGTTTATTATTAAAATGTCTAGTTGTTTTACTGGAATAATCTAGAATTCAGCTACAAGGATGCTTTTCCCACAAAAGTTATCACTAGAATATAATGAAAGTACACACAGTATGGGGCTTCTCCTCCAGGACTACCGTGTCATAATAACATCAATAATTAGGCTGTGGAGATTTTTAGGAGTAAGCTAATTCCAAAACATAGGAAATATGGATTAGTCAGGTTCTAGCTGAACAATCTGGCTTGGAACACTGATTAAATTCATGCTGAAGAAGAGATGCACAGACCCTGGAAGCAGATCCAACAACAATTTAAGCAGTTTTCCAGAGGAGTGACAGTCTGGATCAGATATAGAAAGGAGTCATTTTTCCATCTTCCTTGGGCTACTAGTACAAAACCCTCTAGAGTCTCCATGATTTTGACTGTTTCAGAAGTTATTTGCTTTGGCCAAGTTTTTTGTTCAAGGTTTTGTCTGTTCTGGTCAGGATTAACTGTAATGCAGGGTTAAAACCAGCAACTCTAGAGTCATGTATCCTTTTTCTAACCAGTGGAGGACCCAGAAGAAATGGGTGGCAAGCTTTTTCAAAGGTCCACCTGGTAAGATTTTGGGGAGCCCACTCAAGTGGGAAAGACCAAGGAAGAACAAGGCTTCTATTAGCAGGATTATCAGGATAACACTCAGGGCAATAATCAGCTCTGTTAATACGGTCTAAGAATACTTGGTAACATTCATTCTCAACCAGTTCAGTTTGGTACAACCAATGGCCTAGCTCTAAACTAGGGAACCATTGCTGTCCACAGTCAGGGCAATGTGAATTATCTGAGAACATTGGGACCTAGAGAGACAACACAGAAAGCAATGTAACTGTAAGAGGCAACAATGATAAAGAGAGACACCCAAACAACCAGTCCTATTACAGGTTTGGTTTAGCACTTTCTCAGTCCAACCACCATTACTTGGAGAGGGTGAAATTTGGCTTGCACCTCCGTGCAATTCTTCAAGATTTCGTTGTCTATTTTTCACTCACTTGCAACCCAGTCTCTGAACTCAGGGACTGATCCAGTCTATGTTATCAGTCACTTACTAGCAGCACAGATCTCAGAATAGCTCCTTTAAATCCCAGCTTCTCAAGAAAAGATAGGATTCTAGTCTAAGTTAATTATTTTTTCTTGTGTGTTATCAGCTGGTGGTATCATGCAGAGGCATCTGGCTTACTCTGCTTTGCTGGTAAGTTATTATGTCTGCTTGGTGAAACAGAGGAGCTGACAGGTCCAATGGGTCTTTGGTGGGCGCTGGCACTCTTGCTGTTGTAATACACGTACCCAAGTCTTAAGGCCTTGGCACTTTATAGCGATGTAGAGGGGTCAGGAAAACCTGGCAGAGTCCTCTTGAGCGTGGATCCAATGAAGTCTTTCTTGGGAGGACCTTAATCAGGACCCAGTCACAGGGAAGTAGCTGCTGTTGAGTTGGTTGAAGGGTCTGGGAATGCTTCACATACCTGTAAATAATAAAACTTCAGACGACTCATATGGGCTTTGAGTTGCTCACAATATTATTAGAAACATGCATTTGGAAATCATTTGGGTCAGTCAAGGTGGATGAGAATTGTCTCATGGGTTTCCCCATAACAACTTCATATGGGTTCAAACCAGTTTATCTGTTGGGAGTTATTCTTATGCTTGATTGGGCAACAGGGAGGATTTTGGTTCATTTAAGGTTTGTACTAGCTTAATTTTTTTTTTAGGACTATATATTTCTTTTTCCTACCCCCTTTGCACTTTGGGAATAATAAGGTCTGTATAATCATGTTTAACGTGGTAAAACTTTGAGATTTCTTGTTTCTCTTCTGTGAAATGGGTGCCGTATATACAGTTCTCCCATAATGGGTGGGATAACATTAACAATGGTGACAGCCTTCTAAAACAGACTTCAATCCATGCAGGGAAAAGCTTACAAAATTATTAGATAATATTCTTAACAACTAACCATAGGAAGTTGAATGAAATCTTTTTGAAGGCTGAAAAGAAACCACAAGGGACATGTTTCATTGCCCACATCTGCCTTTATAGGCTCATATGCATTTTAAGTTTAAGAAGGCAATTAAGGCACAGTCCTGAGCTATTCTTGGAAAATATATAGTAAATCAGTTGGAATTTACAGATGCTTTCATCATCTTTGTACTCCTTCATGACACTGAATGTAACAAGTAAACAAGGTAGGATAGAGCAGGATGCATGGAACAACTAGACAGGCACCTAGGGAGTGCCACAGATCACCAGAGCACAATATACAGTCTGCCTTTCTCCAGTGTTCTTTTGTGAATTCTAAGGCCTGATCCTGTGTGAGCACTAAGGAACACTGGGGAAAATGTGAGTGTTAAAACTGTATAAAGATATAGTCTGAAAAGCAGAGGGAGTTATACCCTTAGCTGTGATCAGCCAAAGCATTTTCCTTTCAGACTATCAATAGCAGCTGTGATTCTCAGATTTTAAAAAGGCAACTTTAAAAGACAACTGAAGAGCAGCCTCTGCCAGTGCTGCAACCTGGGGCCAATAGTTTGATGGGAGCCCCGGATGGGGTGGGATAGAATCAGTATAGATACACTGATGTGTTTTTTGAGGTTAGGTGACAAAGTACGCATGAAGATTACCAATTCAGCTCCTCAGGCAGAGTGAACAGAAAGTAGGGTTCCTGACCTTTGTGGTGACAACATAGGGTGTAACAGATTTCCCTGAGGGTCTACTGTCAAGAGCCACTACAGTAAAAGTTTCAGTTGTTGAACTGGGATATCTTGGGTGTCTAGTACATGAAACAAACAGATGATGAATAAAACCCACATGATCGTGGGGTTTATCACAGAAGTTAGTAGTAAAGTTATATGACTAAGTCTGACATTGAAAACGTATAGAATTTTGGGTTTTTAGAAAGAAAAGGGGAAATTCAATTAAAACCACAACAAGATACTATATTTCACATCCACCAGACTGGCAAAAATTAACAAGTTTGACAATGTGGGCTCTATATACTCTAGGCAAGACTACCCTCCCCTCGAACTCCACATCTCTGTTGGCTAAAGCTCCATTCCCTAAGCTCCAAATGCTCAGAATGAAGGATGGCCTTTCCCGCAACCTTCATTTCTCCATCTTCAAGAGTTAAGCAAGCACTAGAGCTCCAAGTATTCCTGAATCAAGAGAAATCTAGTGCTCCATATGTTCCAGACAAGACCACCCCTCCCCTCGTCCTCCAAACCACAATGGGCAAGAGGGGAGTCAAAACAGGGCTCCAAAGCACTAAATGCTCAGAATAAGATCCCCTATTACCAGCCTCCTAACTCATTCCTTCCTTTAAATACTCCTGGCAAGATTCTCGAACTACCCCACCCACCCCTCACCCTCACAAGCTTCACTACCATATCTGCTTGAAAGCCTAAAGACCAACAAATCTCATCATACCTGTACCTCTTTTTATGTCAATCACCACATGGAGCCCAGAGCTTCCTGGTTATACTTCATCCTCTTATAGTCTCTAATCCCCATATGGCTCTGAGAGCAGTGAGATAATATCCCCTTCTCTTCTTTACTTTTTTTCCCCATAAAACACGTACCATTTTGATATTAAATATTTTAGCTATTTGTCTCTACTAAAACCTAAACTCCAAGAGTAGGGTGTTTTGTTTTTATTTACTGCTGTACATACCCAATAAACATTTCTTGAATGAATAAACAGCAAGACTATAGAGTCATCTGAATCCTTATACCCTAACACTAGGAGCATAAATTAGTATAACCACTTTTGGAATTAATTTGGCATTATCAAGTAAAGCTGAGGATGTGCATTTCCTGTAAATCAGTAATTCCACTCTCAGGTAACTACCCTAGAGAAAATTACACGATTATTTAAAAACATGAATAAAAATATTCATGGTAGTTCTTTGTATAACAGCAAAATAACAACCAAAATGCCCAAGACAGTAGAATGGATTAAAAAAATTGAGGTATTCCCACACAGACATAGATGAAACTCAAGAATATAATATTGAGCTGAAATATAAAGAGCAAGTAGCAGAAGAATACACACATACTCACGCTCTTATATAGTTTCTATTTACATAAAGTTTCAATATATTGCTTAGGAATAAATATGCAATAAAGCTAAAAAGAAAAGGATAAGTACAAGGATAACTATTACCTTTGATGGGATAGGGAAGGGAATGGGATCGGGAAAGGCATACAGAGTATTTCAAAGATAATTGTAAACATTTTTTCTTTGAATGGTTGGAGGTACAAGAATGCATCATAAATCATAATAGTTTACATAATCTCTATTCAATATTTTATTTTTTTCTACTTCTGTCTTCATTTTTACTTTTTTTAACTTTTAATTTTCATTGGAGTACAGGTGATTTATGATGTTGTGTTAGTTTCAGGTGTACAGCAAAGTGGATCAGTTATACATCTACATATATCCACTCTTTTTTAGATTCTTTTCCCAAATAGATCATTACAGAGTACTGAATAGAGTTAGTTCCCTGTGCTATACAGTAGGTTCTTATTAGTTATCTATTTTATATATAGTAGTGTGTATATGTTAATCCCAATCTCTATTCAATATTTTATAATTAAAGAGTAGAGTGGAAAATAGCAGTGGGCTAGAAAAAGAGATTAATAGGCAAAACCAACTTTCACACTGTGGACAAGAAGACGAGGAGCAGTTACTCTGCTCAGAGGCAAAGTGGGTGACTGAGGAAAACAGGAGTCCTACAGAAAGACACGGATCTTTGTTTTTCTCATAATATTGGAAGCAACTATCTCTTCATGGAAATAAAGTAACAGAAAATATATTGTAAATCAACTATACTTCAATTTAAAAAAATCTCTATGGAAAGAAAAAAGAAATAAGGTAAAAGAGGCCTACCTAATGTTAATTAATGGAATTAATTTTTCCATTAGGCTACCTAATGGAAAAGAAAGTTTATCTTGACATACTCCATAAAGGCATGCATCTGTGTACAGGACTTTCTATTTTCATACGGTGCCTTTGTGCACATTAGAAAAAAAGTACCCTCCTTCCAGGCAAGATGAAGCCCAAAGAACCTCACTTGGCCAGATATTCAACAGAAAAACTCCATCTCTGAAATAATAATACTTTTTTTTTTTTTTTTTTTGGGCCACGCACGGAGCATATGGGGATCTTAGTTCCCAACCAAGGACTGAACCTGCGCCCCCTACAGTGGAATTGCAGAGTCTTAACCACTGGACCACCAGGGAAGTCCCCAAGATAATAATACTTAATAACAATAGCTAATACTTATTGAGCGTCACTATCTGTTCTAATACATGTAAAACATTTTACATGTATTAACTCATGTAATTCTTAAAATAATCCACTCTATAGTTAAAGAAACAGAGAGGTTGAGCAACTTGTCCAGTCACACAGGTTTTTGTAGAGAAATCAGTATTTGAATTCAAGAAGATTGGTTCCAGAGCCTGTACTCTTAACCACTATAAGATACTGCCTTTCTGAAGCAGTGACTGTTGAGTTTTAGAAAACCTTTTCATAAGCTATTTGCAAAACTACAGGATACTCTTCAATTGTGTGTATTATATGAAAGTGGGGGTGGGAGAAACTCTCTCCCATAATTTTCCACTTTCACACACAAAAATCCAGGATACGTTTCAGGGAGTCCTAAATCCCCCGAAATTACATAAAAAATTTTTTATGTACACATGTGCATTTTTTTCTGGAAAGAGAGTACAGCTGATCCTTGAATAACATGGGGGTTAGGGGTGCCAACCCTCAAGTAATCAAAAATCTGCATGTAACTTACAGTCAGCCCTTCATATATGCAGTTACTCTGTAGCCATCGTTCTGCATCCTCGGATTCAATCAACCACAGACCGTGTAGTACTGAAATATTTATTGTTGAAAAAAACCTGCATGTATGTGGACCCACACAATTCAAACTGCGTTGTTCAAAGGTCAACTGTACACACTTTTAGATACCCAAAGGAATCTGAAACGGTTCAGAACCATTGAGCATGAATGGTTCCTAATCATTTTACCATCAAAGGCAATTTTTATTCCTGGCAGCCCCCTCCCCAGATCTCAATGTGGAAGGATCCCTGAACAACTACCATTCTTGTAATAACTTCATTTTCTCATTTTATTAATTAGACATGTAGATCTGCCAATCAGAACTTCTAATAAAAACAAGAAAAAATCTAGTGTTAATAGCCCTGATTTAGAAATTTTCAATATTTTAAATTACAGATAATATTCAAAATGCCTATAACATAAAGTCAGAGAGATTTCAGCTATTCTGGATTTGTTTCCTTCCTCAACTCCATTAGCTTAAGTCAAAATGGTTGATTTGAGGGTATGATTACCACTAGGCTTGTAGAAATGCAAAAAGTACCTTGGGAACCACCATTACTCAACTGATTATTGTTTAAGTTATTGAGGAAACCACCATGTACTAGGCCCAATGCCAAATACTATACATACAGAGAGAAAAATCTTACAGAGCTTCCAGATGTCCAGGGAATCCAGATTGGAACCAATGCTTTAGGTAAAGGCTAAGGGCTTTTCGACGGATATAAAAAGATGGCCTGTAGAGATCACAGGAAATTCAGGAAGGCCCACAGAAGTTGGAATGTCCTTATCTTCAAGCGAACCTTGCAGCCAACAACAGTGGGCAAAAAACAAATTTAAAGGGCTTCCCTACCACATAAATGCTATACAGTCATCTTTCAGTATCAGTGCGGGATTCATTCCAGGACCACCCACAGATACCGAAATGCACGGACCAGAGGGACACTCAAGTCCTTTATATAAAATGGTGTAGTATCTGCATATAACCCACCCACATCCTGCTGTATACTTTAAATCATCTCAAGATTACTTATAATACCTAATATAATGTAAATGCTATGTAAATAGCTGCCAGAGCACAGCAAGTTCAAGTTTTGCTTTTTGGAACTTCCTGAATTTTTTTTCACAAATATTTTCAATCAGATTTTTTTTTTTTTTTTTTTTTTTTTTTGGGCTGCGTTGCGTGGCTTGTGGGATCTTAGTTCCCTGACCAGAAATTGACCCTGGGCCTTGGCAGTAAAAGTGCCAAGTCCTAAGCACTGCACCAACAGGGAACTTCCCAGATCAGACTTTTTGTGTATGAGAACTAAAGTAAATTTAAGATTCTTCCTGTAGATTTATTGGAGGAAAATTTAGAAAATAAGCACTTTAACATCAAAACAGAAAATGCAGTTCTATTTAAACCAGTGAAATTTACTAATGATGGCAGCTTAATACATATTAAATAATTATCATCGCTAAATATTGAGTCTGTATCATTCTTCGCTATTTCCTGAATGGATGTTAGTAAGCTAGCTCAAATCTGCCTCTGATAAACAAAAATTCTCTTGTTCTTTTTATTTATTTATTTATTTATTTGGTTGCAATGGGTCTTAGTTGTGACAGGTGGGCTCCTTAGCTGTGGCATGCATGTGGTATCCGGTTCCCTGACCAAGGATCGAACCTGGGCCCCCTGCATTGGGAGCTTGGAGTCCTATCCACTGCGCCAGCAGGGAAGTCCCTCTTGTTCTTTTTAGTGATAGGATAATATAAGTTTCAGATTGAGTCAGGACTGGGATGACTTCTCCAGGCAAATATATCACTTAAACTTCAGCCTCAGCCAAGTCCTCATATGATATATAAAATCAAAAGAACAGACACATAGAAAAAATATAAATGCTCTAAATTTTCTTGCGTATCCATTTTAAATATTTTCTCCCATGGAATAATTTATTCTAACACTACTCAATAATGAAAACTATTTTTTGTATGAGACAGCTTCTCTGATAAGTTTCATACACGAAGTGAAATCTCAAGAGCTTCATATTTCATTAACTAGTTCTGAATTTAGATGTTGGGAGATTAAGGAGTATGAAAAAAAAGAATCACTCTTCTTTTTAAATTCACATAATCTAAAATAATTCTTTGCTTAAAGTATATTATGAAAATACATGCTCCTGAAAAAAGTTTTCGGCCTGTTTTGTGAGGAACTACTTTTAATTTGGCAAAGTCTTGAGATCACAGAGAGAAGGCACAATCTTCAACACTGTTTAGCACACACACTGTTCCCTCTTACAAAAACAGATAAGCCAAACAAAAAATATGATCTTGAGTTACCCAGGAGTTGAGAAACAGGGAACTCCCTGGCAGTCCAGTGGTTAGGACTCTGAGCTCTCACTGTCGAGGACCTGGGTTCAATCCCTGGTTGGGGAACTAAGATCCCACAAGCCTTGCGGTGCAGCCAAAAATAAAAAAATAAAAAAATAATAAGGAACTGACAAACATAACAGGTGTGTGTGTGCATTGCTGGCATTCCATAAAGGGGAACAACTGGTTTAGAAATTTACTGGTGCATTTCAATCTACTTTGCCCTAATGGACAAAAGTCCATGGTTCCAATTCTATCTACAGTTTCAATTTAAAACACCAGCAGCAAAACCTTTAAAGTTAATATGCAGTTTTCAACAGTGAGACCCAGTGCTAAGGTTAGGTATTTATATACTTGTACCAGCTATTTGTGTCTGTGTTGAAAACTAAGTATCTAAGTCTTGCCCATGCCTCTGCACCATACCCATTGTCATAATATGCCAGGATTATTATTTTCAAGATTTCCCACTCATTTCCCAGTGTTTTCACTAAATAGTACTTATTCCATATTTTTGAAAGGGAGGTTGAGAACGTACTAAAAACTAGAAACAAAAAGCACTCCACTTACTTTCCTAGGGAACTGTTTCTTATATAGGGACTGGATGCCTGGAGCAGTTCAGATATAAATTTTTTCTGAGGATAGAAAGTCTTCCTTTCCTTCTTACCCTTCTTACTCCCTCCCAACTCCCTTGATTTGTATTTTAGGTTTAGGCTGACCCACACAGAGGCAAAAAGCAACACACAAAGATCAAAGAGTTTGCTATGATTTCCAACAGTGGGTGGCATAACTGATTCCCAGTTTTAGCTCAACTCCTCTAATCATCTTTAGTATCTACAGGAAGCCAGCACGTTTTTATTAAACGTTTTATTTTGAACTAATTTTAAACTTGTAGAAAAGTTGCAAAAATAGTGCAGAGAGTTCCTTATACCCTTTACCCAGTTTCTCCTAAAGTCAACATCTCATAAAATACAGTTACAAAACCAAGAAATTAACATTGGTACAAGTCAATTAACTATACTACAGACAGCTCGAATTTTACCCGTTTCTCCACTAATGTCTCTTATCTGTTCCATAGTCCAATCTGGGATCCCCCACTGCATTTAGTTGTCAATTCTCCTGAGTCTCCAATCCATGACAGTTTCTGTCTCTATCTTTTGTGACTTTTCCTGGTCTTTGTGACCTTGACACTTTTGAAAAGTACTGGCCAGTTATTTTGTAGAATGTCCCTCAATTTGTGAGTAGAAAGATAAAGAGTTTATGCATTTTTGGCAAGAATAACACCACGGAAATGATGTTGAGTCCTTCTAAGTACATCATATCACTGGGGTCATGATGTCTGTATGTCTTATTACTGGTGACGTTAACCTCAATCAGTTGGTTAACACGGTATCTCCACTGTCAAGTTACTATTTTTCCTTTGTAGCTAATAATTATATTGGGGAGATACTTTGAGACTATGCAAATACCCTGATTTTCCTCAAAATTTCACCTACCAGTATTATAGGTAGATTTTATCTTCAATAATTACTACGCGGCTCTTTGTCTAATAGTGATTTTGTTTCCTTTTTACCATGTTTACTCATTGGAATTCTTCTCTAAGAAAGACCTG
Source organism: Physeter macrocephalus (assembly GCF_002837175.3). NCBI lineage: Eukaryota > Metazoa > Chordata > Mammalia > Artiodactyla > Physeteridae > Physeter > Physeter macrocephalus. The sequence goes on from NC_041217.1 coordinate 50,213,965, forward strand.
ACCCTTCTTGAATCCTATTTATTTATCAACTATGTCAGTATGGACTCATGGCCACTTACTTTATTCTATGGGTTAAAATCCAGTACTACAGGGGCTTCCCTGGTGGCGCAGTGGTTGAGAATCCGCCTGCCGATGCAGGGGACACGGGTTCGTGCCCCGGTCCGGGAAGATCCCACATGCCGCGGAGCGGCTGGGCCCGTGAGCCATGGCCGCTGAGCCTGCGCGTCCGGAGCCTGTGCCCCGCAACGGGAGAGGCCACAACAGTGAGAGGCCCGCGTACCACAAAAAAAAAAAAAAAAAAAAATCCAGCACTACTATTACTCATTTTATTGCTCAGGTTGTTCCAACTTTGGCCATCAGGCACCTTCAAGTTGCTCCTGTGTCCTTTCAACAAGCTCCCAAACCTTTTTGAACATTTACTTAATTTCAAGCACCACAAGATGTATCCAGACTCACCTTGTATTTTCCCTGACTCAGACCTAGAATCAAGTACTTCTCAAAAAAAAAAAAAAAAATCCTAGCTCCTTTTATCAGAGGATAGTGTTTAAAAACAAGAGCTGGGTGCTCATTGCTACTGGGGTTTCACCATCCGGTCAACATTTGGACAACCCCCACTATTATTTGTTTCCTTACTAAACTCATTAGCTGGAAATCATTAGCATCACCTGGGAACCTATTAGAAATGCAAACTCTTGGGCCCCACCCCAGACCTACCAGACTAGAATCTTTGAGGGTCTGGTGCAGGAATTTGTTTTAACAGGCTCACCAGATGATTCTGATGCTCGCTATAAAATTTAAGAAACACGAAACACTGATTTAATGAAGAAGAGTTAGCTTTCCATCACTATAAACCCTGTTTACTATGTTTATCCCTAATAAAAAAAAGGGAAAATTTACCTTTTTTTTTGGAAAATTTACTCTTAATAACTTGTGCATAAATTATATTTTTACTGCCACAACTAATAAAACTATAGGTGAATGCCTCATCTGTTAGGGCACTGAACACTTCCCTACTCTTCTTTGTTTTCCCACAAAATTTTTTTTACATGTGGTCATGGTAGTTATAAAGTACAAATACTGTTACTCTTATACAAAGAAGTTGTAAGTCAGCCTGCAGGACCATCTCCTGCCTACATATATGACTCAACATCCATATAGTGAATCTATAAATATGAAATCCTTGCAGGACAGTCCTCTAAAGGCAGACTGCCTAGGCCTGAATGACTGCTCCAGCACCTGACTTGGTGAACTCTGCCCTATTTCCCTGGTTTTCTTAACCACAATATGGAATAACTACCCAGATGAAAGAAGCATTATGAGGGTTAAAGTGATAATGTGCAGCACTTACCTCTATGGGGTCACAAAAGAAGTCTCAGGATGTGTTTATTATTATTTGAACTGTTAAGTAAAAGTGCAACTAGACGTTTTATTTTTTGGAATGGGGAAAGCAAGTGGAGACTGTGCTAAAGGAAAGTTCTGCTGTTTCTTCACTAGTAGATCAAAATAAAGGCAGAACCAGAGAGCTCTATTTATATAATTAAAACAAACCCTCAGAAGTTTACAAATTAATGTTTTAAATTTGCCTTTTGGCAAAAATGTTATTATATTTACATTATGTACACCCATGATCAAGGGCTAAAGAAGAGTATATAAAAATAAAAACAATTTGATTTGTTCAGGTAGTGGAATTATTGGTGAATTTTCTTCCTTTCTATTTTGATTATCAAAACCATGTGCCACTTCCTTTAATATTAGTAAAGAAGAAAGTAGTCCAATTAGTAATAACTGTTTCCACTTATTGAGTCCTTAAACCCATTTAATATTCCAAATAACCCTATGACTCTCCACTTTAAAGATAAGGTAATGGGCTCAGAGAGATAAAGCAACCTGCCCAAGCCACAAAGTGACAGAACAGGAATTCAAACTCAGCTCTGACTCCAAAGTCTACACTCATAACCAATGTTGGAGACATCTTTCTTTATTCACAAATGCTTGATTTGCTGTGCAAAACTTACGATAAAGTATAATCACTATGTTGACTTATCTCTTGTGGGACACAGTAGTCATTATAAAATATAGACTATTAACGAAATTTTAACACAATTAAAATTCTAAATGAAAAATGAAAAACAGCATAAAGAAGACAAGGCTTCTCTGAGCAAACTTTCCTTCAGGAAATTCAAGTGGCACTTCAGAGAAATGTGGATTTCCATTGTATACAGTTTAAAATTACCTCCTAGGCAAAAATAAATTACATACAAGACGCTATACATTATTTAAATACCCAATAATCCTCAAATAATTAGCTAAATTCTTATTACTTTGTTAACTATAGAAGCTCTCAGGCTAGTATTATCTCTACACTAGGAAGAAAAACAAGTGAAATAGAGCTTAAATGAGTCACTTATGGTTACGATAAACCAGCAGTAAAACTGGTAATCAAGTTCTGGGCTCTGCATTCAGCATAATAAGCGTTACTCAGGAAAGACTCCCAAAGTTTTCACAGCAAATGTCAGTTTTTCAAACTGTTCTAATCCACACAAAGGCTTCCAGGAACATTTTTAGTTCCTCTACCAGTAAGTTCCTTTTTAAATTAAATTATTTCCCACTGACCATTTATATACTAACCCTGTGCTTGAAAAACAAAACTGATAAATATGGATAACAGCCACAGCCCTAATTCTTAACAAACAGAGACAAGGAAAGGATGTCTCATATAGATCCAAAATAAAATGTTTTAAAACTTAAAGACAGGTAAAATTGAAACAGTGTGTTGAATCAGATTAAGGTTAACTGATTTCTGTAAAGTCTAACAATTAAGCACTACTGATTAAGTAGAGAGTAAACTTTTTTGAAGGAAGGAAAAAGGGGTAAACTTTCTCGGGTATGAAATACAATTGGGAATACATATATAATATGTAATTAATTGGTAATTGCAGGGTCTTACTAAAACTTAAAACTTCGCTCTTTTTAGTACCATTAAGGCTAAAAGGCAGGGGTGGCAAGTGAGGGATTGCGAGGCGGGTGGGGGGAACACGGACACTATCTTATAAAGATTAAAAAGACGAATGATGGGATCCTGTTAAGCATGAAGGTAAAGGGAGTAATAACACCTGCACTGGTAGATTTCCCGTTTACATTTGAACCTTATAGGAATTCTGCTTCTCGTCTCAAAGTCTAAACCAAACATTTATTCCCACCTTATTCTGTTTAATGTTTATACGATTCTGTTTCTCTTTTTTCACTCCAAAACAAAAATATACCTCCAACCTGCTCCGTTTAAGGTTTTTGCGGTAAGGAGGTGGGGGTGGGGAAGGACCGTTTCTGAAAGATATTTAAAAAGAAGGTATGAGATCAAATATTAAAACATGGAAAAGTTGTATACAAATTTTACTTACAAATTCTAGCGGGGTTTTAAATCGTCGACTGTCAATGTCAGGAGAGCCCTTAGAGTGTTCTTTCTGCTCCACAACGCTAAGCTGCACCCCTCGGACGCGGCGGAACAGAACGTCGTCCCGTCCCTGCCCACGTGACCGCGACCTCCGCGGTGAGGGTAGGCGCCCGCGGAATGCTGGGACTGGTAGGCGCCGGCCCCTCCTCCCCGCAGGCGACAGCGGCCGAGCTGGAAGCTGGAGGTGTGGTGAGTGCAGCGGCAGAACCGCAAGCCTCCCCGCGTTCTCGGGCTGCTACCAGACCCGGAGGCAGGCATCCCTGCAAGACCCTGGAGGACCCTAAGCCCTCATAAAGACCTAAAGTTCATAGGCTCAAAGAACCAATGGAACCAACACTGAGAGGTACTAGCCAATGATACTGACAAGCACCAGTCAGACTTGACTTAGAAGCCGGCCTCTGCCATTACGAGGTGCATGTCCTCAAACGAATTGCTTAATCTAAGCCCGAGTTTGCTCTTGTCAAATGCAGACAACGCTACATACATAGTACCTCATAAGGTGGTTGTGAGTAAATGAGCTAATGTACATAACAGTGTCTACTAAACGACATTAGTAAATGATGAATAAAAAATAGCTATTATCTTAATCTATTAATTTTATAAAAATGAAAATTGAGAGATGGCAAGCAATTTACGCAAGAACACATAATTGGTTAAGGGCAAAGTCAAGTAAGTCTCAAAGTCCTGTTCCTGACCTGCACCAATTCAATACAACATAGAAGAAATCTACTCCCATAAATCTCACTTCCCCTTTCCTGATTTTTTCCCATAACACTCCTGACCAACACACTATTGTACTTATTTTGATTTTTATCTGACTCCCATAGAATATAAAAGCCTAGAAGGCAGGGAGGGTTGTCTTTTGGTCTCTTCTTTTACTGCTGTATCCCCAGCACCTAGAACAGGGTTTGCCTAGTACATAGCACTAGCTCAATAATTTATTGGATTACTGATTCTTCATGTAACTGATTTTTTGGTCTTCACCTCTCAACCATCCTTTTTTTGGCAGAAGACACAAGATTTGGGAACATTCTTAGATGCTGTTTAATTGACTGCAATTTCTAATTCAACAAAGAATAAGTGGAAGACTATTATATTCTAGTCACTTCATTTCTAGACATTTTCATTGTATTAACCGTCTTTAAAATATTTTTTCTATCACTTGGGAGAATGGGGAATAAATGCAGCTAGCTACTGTGTCTTTACTTCCTCTTATTTAATATTTCAATCATCTTTTCCTTATTAAAAATAACAATGTTTCCTCTTTCTACTAAGATATAATCCCAAAGTTATTTCTCTGTCTGATCAAAAGTGTGGATATTATGCACAATGAATTGATAAATGCTTTCTCAGTAAACAACAGGATTTCTGCTTACCCTAAACAAAAAAACTCATGTACAAAAATTATCTTATTATTTTAAAATAAAATGTTTCATTAAAAATAGCTGCTTTATTTAGAAATCCAGTGTCAAGAACATTAGATTTCTAGACTTAGGCCTAATAGCTAGGTCCTTAAATTGCCAGTCATTTAACCTGAATTATAATGTTTTGTATATCTGTCTTCCCTAGTGTATGGCAAATTCCCTCAGGGTAAAGAACACTCTCATTAATTTAATTCATATATTTATTAAGCATCTATTCTGTGTTTAATAAATATATGAATTAAACTGATGAGTATATTCTTTGTTGTAATCATTTCTTCTCTTGCTCTCTTTTGATTCACTGAATTCCTCTACATATCTCAAACTCCCAAAGTAATTGTTTAACATATGGAGCTCATGTTTCCTCTCTTGGTATTGGCAGCCCAGCAATTCCCTTATAATATTAGCTATGAGTCTGTCTCTGTAATGTCACCTCTTTTGGGCCACCCTTTTAGTTTGGAAAACATCTACAGCAGAATATCCGGTTTGACAAGGGTTTACCTTTACCTCCCAGTTAGTGATGAAAGTTGGTATTTGTAAAGTTGCTAAGGTGTGGGAGGCACGTATGGCAGAGCTAGGATTATGTATCCTTATTACCTAGATAAAGAGGGAAAATCCTAAGCAAATACATGTGTTAATGCTAAATTAAAGTTGCCGTTCCTCTGATTTTACTTCAAGCTTCTCATGATGTTTCTTTGAAAACCATTCCTAAGCTCTTACAAGCATTTTTAATTACAAAATAACACATGTACTGAATATTCAATAATATATAGAACCTCCTCTCTTTAATATGTCCCCCAAAGCTAAGTTTTACAATCTGTAACCAAGTTTCTATATAGTCACCTGTCCTGGTAACTGTTTTAAAGAGGCTCTTAATATATGCATTACTGTTCATAATATGAACTTTATATATTAATACTATAAAGTTTTATATTCTTTAATAATTTTATTACAGAACTTTTACTATTATATGTTAATAATGAGTAATATAATAGGTAAATAAAAGCCAGGTATTAACCAAGTATCAACACTTTTCAGCATTTTGTCAGAAAAGACTAAGTCCCATGAATCTTCCAAATATACTATCTAACTCAGGCTGAGGAGGGAGAACATGCTTTTAATTTTCCCTTAAGACAAGATTTTTTTTAAAAGTAGCATCTCCCATGTTGCTATTCCTTCAGTTTCTTTGGCTATATTGTATACAGGAAAAAAAAGCTCAACTAAATGAAGCTCCTAACAGGCAAAAACCTAGGTGATTCTCTAAAGCATGTAATTCCTCTTGTCTGTGGCCAAATTTCTGGACAATTTTTGGACAAATGAGTTGCTCAAAAACATTCTAAAGTGATTTTAAATACATGAAAGAATAAACAATTAAATACCTTCAAATTTTTCAGGCTCGTTCATTATAATTGCTATCCAAATTGCAACTTTTAAAATCTAGTCACTAAAATCAATTATAGAAAGCCGTCCAAGAAGTGTGTGTATATTTGAAGGCAAGATTAATCTTTTTTCAATAATTGTTCAGACTTTATACTAACTTAACATTCCCTCATTCTGTCTAAATTTGGTTAGATATTTGCAGCTTATCCACATCTGCAAATACGGTACCCAGAGGTGGAACAGAGGCTTTTATCATGCTTTCTTATTCAGTAAACTAAACGCAGGAAAACCCTATATCAAATACAGTATATCAAGTCATGCCCAGAATCAAAGTAAAAATAATGGATCACAAGTGAAAATTACAGTGCCGTCATTAATTAAAGTATTTGTTTATTTCTCACTGTCCATAACACAGCACTAGCAAGCTTTCTGAACAGTGCTGCTGGACTAGAGCTTTTTTTTTTAGATGTTGGGGGTAGGAGTTTATTTATTTATTTATGCTGTGCTGGGTCTTCATTTCTGTGCGAGGGCTTCCTCTACTTGTGGCAAGCGGGGGCCACTCTTCATCGCGGTGCGTGGGCCTCTCACTATCGCGGCCTCTCTTGTTGCGGAGCACAGGCTACAGACGCGCAGGCTAAGTTGTGGCTCACGGGCCTAGCTGCTCCGCGGTATGTGGGATCCTCCCAGACCAGGGCTCGAACCCGTGTCCCCTGCATTAGCAGGCAGATTCTCAACCACTGCGCCACCAGGGATGCCCTGGACTAGAGCTTTTATACGAAACCAGGAATAAGTGCTTGCTATGCGCACATTTTGCAAATGTTAATCCACCCGAGTATGCCTGTAGATCCCATTTCGTACACTCGAGTGCCTTAATACCTAAAAAGTGGTTAAATGCCTTCCCAAAGGCTTTGAAACTAAAATTTTCTCCAAGATGACACCTGCAAAAGTATCTTTCTTATCATCCCTGATAAGGAACACTTGGAAAGGTACGGCGGAGGCAGCAGTCGATCAAAGAGGCTGCGGCAAAACTGCGCAACAGCCTGGGGGTGAGGACCGAAACTTCCCCCTCCACTCCGCCTTTCCCAGGGACTCGGTATTGGGGGACGGGCCGGACGTCTCCTGCGTGCCGGCAACAGTTGCCAGGAGCAGCGGGCCGAGTACCGGCACTCTGCCCAACCAGTGGTCTCTTCTCCGTCGTCCCCTCCTTCCCACCCTGAAGGCCGAGGACAGCGACGTCCTCCTCCCTCTTCTCCTCCTCTTTGGTGCCTTCAGCCAGGAGGCGGGAGTGACCCGCGGCAACTGACCCAGCACAGGCACTGCCTCTCCCACAGCCCTCAGAACACACGATGGGCCCAGAGGCGGGTTTGCAGCACAGCAGCGACGACGCAGGCGGCAGCCCCGGCGACTCTCAACTGCCTCCCTGACCGTCGACACCACTGCCAAGCACCCGAAAAGCCATCGCCACCAACGGTGGGAGACTCTAGAGACCCCGCAAAACACCTTCGCGATCGACTCAAGCTACGTCAACAACTATGGCAGGCGAGGGGTGGCGGGCGGAGCCGGAGAGGGAAGGATGGGGGCTGTACGTCACGCCCAGGGCTCCGCTACGGGAGGGGAGGCCTCGGCTCGCCCCTCAAAATGGCGGCGGCAGTGACGCGCCTGCGTATGGAACTCCTACGCCGTCGCGCCACGGCCGGCGGGAAGTGAGGTTCTCAGAAGAGCCGCCCGAAGTGTACGGCGACTTCGAGCCCCGGACGGCCAAAGAAAAGGCCCCGGTGGGAAGACAAATTCCGCTAGAAGAGTTCCGGCCCGATTCGGCGAAAGAGGAAGTGAGAGAACGCTCCTATTACCTTCGGTCTCGGCAGCGGAGGCAACCGCGATTCCAGGAAGCCGAGGAGATGAAGACGCGAAGAGCTACTCGTCTCCAGCAACAGCAGCACTCACAGCCGCCTCCGCTTCAGCCGTCTCCGGTTACAGCCCGGAGAGGATTACGGGACTCCCATTCATCCGAAGGTGAGGCCGACTGAGGTAACAGTCTCAGCCCCGAGCCAGGGAGGGAGTGCAGCGAGCGTGCGCGCGCAGAGGGTGTGTGCGCCTCGGCCGGGCGTGTGCCTTTCTGGACTTCACCGCCTCGGGGCTCCTCCGCCCGGATGGGCGTGCGACCCCACGCCTGGTCCGCCCCGACCGCTGGCGGGAAAGCGGCAGGGGCGGGGGCACTGGAAGGGAAGGCAGTCGTGCGGAGCTACCTGAGCAGAGCCGGGGAGCCGCGTGCATCCTTCGGCATCAATTTAGGGGTGTCAGGATTGCCTCTTTTCTGCAGGCTTGCACGTTGGGACGGCGAGTTAGGCGGCATGCGGGACACTGAATCACTCCGGGCTTGGTTTCATATCGGTTCACTTTGTCCTGCGGATGTTTCTACCAAAGCCACTTCCATTTCCTCCTTTAACTCTCAGAGGCCAGAAGTCCCTAGCTGAGAATTTTGGTTCTCATCTAACTTTTCAGTCTTTTTCCATCACTACCCAGGTGGGGAGAGAGGGAGGGGAATTTTGTGAGTCGCCGTTTTGAGGACAAGTGTAGTTGATGAATTGATTTGAGACCCCACCCAAATACTTACACCGAAATGGGGTAAGGCAGTTATCCTGAACTTGAAGCTTCCCAGTGCCTGATAAACTTGAGCTGATCGCTCTTTCTAGAGTGTGATGGTCTCTGGCAAAAATTCGCATGTTGGGGACCGTCAATGGTTAAGTAGTAACCAGACAAAGCAAGACTCTTAATTAGTTTTTGTCTGAATGGGCCGCAAGGATACTGACAAGGTGATTGTATAGTTTTAGGAAAGTCACAGATGAATCAACCCCCTTAATCCATCTTCTCCCACCCTGCCCCCTCTCCCCCATCTAACACTGAGTAACCGATGAAGTTTCATGTTGGCTCCCCGTAGGGCACCTATGATGTAAAATCAGGGGATTTGAATCATAATGGGATTACATAGTTAGTTATAGACCTTTGATGGATATGATGAAGAGGAGGTGGATTTTCAGGTTAGAGCAGAGTAATAGGCTGCACATTTACCGGCTAAGACGTGAAGTGCTGACACATTGGAAGATGTGTTGATTTTGGAAACTATGTTAAAGATAATGTAAATTTTTAAAAAAATAATGTAAATTAGTATTGGGAGTAGCAATTCAAGACAGTTTAACTGATATATATGTTAGTTTTATCTCTCTTTTAAGATTGTCAACTTCTGAAGACAAAGATCGTACATATATATTTATCTATTTGAAGGACCACGTTATACTTCCGTGCTTATGTTCATTCTGTATCTCCTATATATGGAAGAATGCTTTAGAAGGCAAAAAATATATATGTTAAATTGTATTGACTCTCCCACACAGGCTGGTGCAGTTGTATAAACTAATTTTTTTTTAACACATAAAGGATATACTTGTATTTTAGTAAATCTATAAGGATCTACACGTTTTTCATTCTTCTGCTTTAGCCCATCTTTTAAATTTTCTAAAGTAATGTAATTTTGTTGTAAAGCATCATTGGTGAATAGTTTATTTTTATATTGTCTTAAAGAGTAGTTCTGGCTAGTTAAATTCCTAAGTTTTGGTAAACCTAATAACACATTTCTGAAGGGATGAATTACTTGCATTTCTGTTTATATATTGCTGTTAATATACATAATTTCTACTCAGTTCACATATTCTGAATTTTCGAATTGTCATATCTGTTCTTTAGAGGATGAACCACCTTCACAAACTGTTTTAAGCCCAACCGTCTCAAAGAAAACTATCAGGAGAACACAGACTCCAGGTAAGAAGAGTGAGTTTATTGTTTTCCTTATGTGCCTGCTTTTTTTATGTATAGATTACAGCCTGGTCTATCAAGGGTCGCATATCATACCTCATTCAGGGTTTCAGTGAATCTTCTTTATAGGTTGTTTATTGAATTAAGCAATAGTAGCATGTGTCAAGAAAAGACAGGGCACATACTTGAGTACCTACTAAGTACCATATACTTTGTGTATGTTAATTCATTCACATAACTATGCAGGATAGATGTACCCATTTTTTGGTGAGAAAACTAGAGCTCAGAGTAGCTAACTTTTCTCTAAGATTACTTGCTATGTAACTGAGCCAAATTCAGACCCAGGTTTGTCTTCTCCAAAGCCCTTTCATTTGCCCCAAGTACCTCACTGTCACTGTCCCATGTAATAATTACTACTCAGTAAAGCTTGTTAAGTGTTGAATGAATGAATATGTCACACTACTTTCCATTTGAAACGGATTAAGGGCTTCCCTGGTGGCGCAGTGGTTAAGAATCCTGCCAATGCAGGGACACGGGTTCGAGCCCTGGTCCGGGAAGATCCCACATGCCGTGGAGCAACTAAGCCCGTGCACCACAACTACTGAGCCTGCGCTCTAGAGCCCGCGAGCCACAACTACTGAAGCCCGCGCACCTAGAGCCGGTGCTCCACAACAAGAGAAGCCACTGCAATGAGAAGCCCGCGCACCACAACAGCGAGTAGCCCAGCTCGGCGCAACTAGAGAAAGCCTGCGCGCAGCAATGAAGACCCAATGCAGCCAAAAATAAATAAATAAAATAGAATGGATTAAATGGTCTGCATTGTAAAATCATGACACAATATGGTCGATCTCAGTTTGATAATATATTTCATCAAATCTAAGATCTCATCAGTTGTAAGATATACTGTCATTGTTTTATGTACCACCTAGGAGGAAGAAATGCTGCCAATTAAACTGTAATATGCCTTAGATTTTATGATACATCCCACTTTCAGAGATGTTGAAGTGTAAAGATATTTGCATCTTAGTATCAATGTAACATGACAATAGGGTACATTTGATAGTCTACTTAATGTTTTAAAACCTGTTTAAACTATTTTGAAAAACAAGGGAAAGGATTAAGTTGTCATTAATGCGTAACATCCTTTGGTTTTTAGTTCCATTTATTTTCAGTTTGCTTTTTTTGATATCAGAAAAGTCCACAGCAATAAATGATTGTAGCTATTGAAACTGATCATCTCTGGCTTTTTATTTTTAAACCCAAATCCTAACTTCTTTCCTTACCCATTGCTTCTAATAAGATTATTCCTTATAATTTAAACTGTTCTGTTCTCAGTTTAGAATTAATAAATATCTGGTTCAAGTTCAGTTCCAAATAACACACCCTTTATGCTTAATTCCTTGAATAGCCTATGGTACTGTGTTAAGATTATAAACTACCTTAGAAAACTGTTTTGAGTGATAGGTGCTATAAACAGATTTTCCAGGCCATTTTTTTTTTTTAAGATTTATTTATTTTTGGCCGCATTGGGTCTTGATTGCTGTGCGTGGGCTTTCTCTAGTTGCGGTGAGCAGGGGCTACCCTTCATTGCAGTGCGTGGGCTTCTTATTGCGGTGGCTTCTCTTGTTGCGGAGCACGGGCTCTAGGCACACAGACTTCAGTAGTTGTGGCACGCGGGCTCAGTAGTTGTGGCTTGTGGGCTCTGGAGCACAGGTTCAGTAGTTGTGGCACACGGGCTTAGTTGCTCTGTGGCATGTAGGATCTTCCAGGACCAGAGCTCGAACCCGTGTCCCCTTCATTGGCAGGCAGATTCTTAACCACTCCGCCACCAGGGAAGTCCTTCTAGGCCATGTGGAAAAACCATATTCTTGAAATTTTATTTACAGGAGATTTAATTTCATGTCCCTTATACAGGGAGAAACAAAAATTTCTCATTTTTAAAACCTACAGTAAATTTATAAAAATTATGGAGTTAAGTAAATTGATGTAATGAAGACTGTTGAGCACCAGCCTATAGACCATTTTACAACGATTATACAATAGAATGTCTCGTACAGTCTTTCGGAGTTCACATTAGGCCTGTATTTAAGGACTGCTGTTGAGGTACATGGCTGCATAATGTTGTGGAAAGAGCACTGGACCTTGGTTGAATTAGCTACTCACCTTAAACCTCAGGCCTTTATCTGTATGACTTAGCAAGCCTAACTCACAAGGCCACTGCAAAAATGATATAGTACTTGCCAAGTCAGTTTGTACACAGTAAAACATACAGATATAAGGTGGGGTTTTTTTTTCCTCACAGCACTTTACAGGAGATGTGAAGTTCATAAAATTTTGCTTAAGCATTTCTTTTTTCTCAAGAAGCTCATGCTATAGTTGGTAATGGAAAAGACAAAACATTTCCCAGTATAGATGATAGATCGATGGAACTTATGCATAGATTACCTGGAATATATCGATATCATACTGTGCTACAATATAGAAATAAGGATATGTGTATCTTTGGGAGACTTGAGATACTCGGGGTTCTCTTACTCTAAAAGGTGCTTTTAAAAATTATACTGCATCTAGCACTTGGCATGCTCCTGTATCATTCCTCTTAATAATAGGAGAAAGAATTTAGGGAAGTCATTAAATGAATGGTTATAAAGTCTTTCTAGCAAAGGAATTATTTAAACAGGAGTCAACTTTGATGGAAAACTGCTTTAAGTGCAAGTTTAAGGATAAGCCCTTCCTTGTTTGAGGGAATGTAAATTGGTGCAGTCATATGGAAAACAGTTTGGAGGTTCCTTAAAAATCTAAAAATAGAGTTGCCGTATGATCCTGCAATCCCACTCCTGGGCATATATCCAGAGAAAACTCTAATTGGAAAAGATACATGTACCCATATGTTCATAGCAGCACTGTTTATAGTAGCTAAGACATGGAAGCAACCTAAACGTCCCTCAACAGCTGAATGGATAAAGAAGTGGTATGTGTATATGTATATGTGTGTGTACACACACACACACACACACACACACACACACACACACACAATGGAATACTACTCAGCCATTAAAAAGAATGAAATAATGCCATTTGCAGCAACATGGAAGGACCTAGAGATTATCATACTAAGTGAAGTAAGCCAGAAAGAGAAAGACAAATATTATATCACTTATATGTGGAATCTAAAATATGATACAGATGAACTTATTTACAAAAAAGAAACAGATTCACAGACTTAGAAATGGTTACCAAAGGGGCAAGGGGGGTGGAGGAAGGATAAATTAGGAGTTTGGGATTGGCAAATACAAACTATTATATATAAAATAGATAAACAACAAAGTCCTACTGTATAGCACAGGGAACTATATTCAGTATCCTATAAGAAACCATAATGGAAAAGAATATGAAAAAGAATATATATATATAACTGAATCACTTTGCTATACACCAGAAACAATACAACATTGTAAATCGACTATACATCAATTAAAAAAGAAAAAAGATAGTCCCTTCCTTCTTCTTGTAGAATCATAGACTTTCAGTTTAACTTTGGTATTCAGAATTGTGCCATAATTGTATATAGGGCCAGTGGTGTGGTCTGAGAGAACTTTATCCAAAAATGTCCTTGAAGATAATGACCTAAAGCAAGGGGCCACTTTCTAAAACCTCGTAAAGACAACTACATCATTTGTCATCCTGTTTTTGAAGTTGTGAAAAAATGTTGATTGTATTAGTTTAGAATAGGGATATGGTTTAAACTCTGCTTAATGTTTGAAGTTTCAGAATTGCATTATTTTCACATTGAAATAGCCATTAGGTTGTTCAGTCAGTTCAGTCCACATATACCTATATAACTTCTTCTATGGCCAGGTTCATTCCTTTCATGAAACTAATTTCATAATCTAAAAATACAGTAGGAAAATTTCATTTACTTTTCCTAAAGTTAAATATTTTTAACAGTTATGGTTTCTAGCTAAATAATTACAGTTAAATATTTTTAATACCTTCTATTTTGTCGTGAACATTTGATTCTTTGGCTGCTGTAGTTACAGCATTCATTCATTCTCCAGATATTATTGAGCACCTACTTTATACGAGTCCCCTTGCTAGAGCCTGGGGGTGCAGTGGTGAGCAAAAGAAGCAGACAAAGGAAGGAGATTGCTACTAAAGAAGGGTACTTGTTATTTTATTCTCTAATACCTCTCTGGGCTACTCTGTCTCATTCAGGTATCTTACATAGGGCTATATATATGGTAGAGCATATGAGAAAAGCTTAAATGAAAAGATGGGGACTGAAATAGTAATTGATGTCTATAGAGTAAGATGGGGACTGAAATAGTAATTGATGTCTATAGTGTAAGTTAAGTTTTAGGTTTTAATTAAACCTGAAAAGGATGGGAATACAGAGGAGAAAAAGAGGAAGGTAGTTGTAATAATAAGAGTAACAGACATGTACAAGATTTCTTTTTAAAGCTACTTATATAAGTTCTAAATACCTGATATGTGAAATTCTAACAACTGATAATATTTCATAGAATCTTAGAACTGGAAGATTTAGGGAAGTCATCTACTCAGAGTTTCTATCAGTGTAGGTGTCCCTCTGTTAACATGTATCTGTGCATTGTTGATCATCTGCAGTGATGTGGAAATCACTCCCTCACTCTCCATTCTGTTTTGGAGACAACACTAATAATTTGGTGGGTTTTCGTTTTACTATTGAACTAAAAGCTACTTTGCTGTAACTTTCTCTTCATCTTAGTTCTGCGTTTTTGAGCTACACAAAATCAATTTAATTGTTTCTCTACATCTCTGTCTTAAAGATGTACAAAATCATGCTCAGTAAGTATTTTTAGAACAAATGAATGGGTGTCCCTTCAAGATTTCTCTTCTCAATACTGTAAAGGGGAAATTGGATTAAGTCAGTTTTGTGAAAACAAACATAGGCAGCCAGTGTAATGGCAGGGGTTGGGGATAGCTGGTTCAGAATGTGGTTTTTGCACTTCTCATACAGAGCCAAACATACTGCTTTTTTATAGAAACAAATGAAACAGCATAATATAACCCAAATTTAGATGTAGATTGCATTTTATTTTATGTTGTGTGAGGCTGTTTGAGGAAACACACCTTGGATTTCTAGGCTAACATTAATATTTTATTTAATGGGATTGGCTTCCTCATTAATCCTATGCCATTGAACCATAGACAGTCTGAAACCTGGCTAATGTTAACATTGTTTTAAAAATTGGAGCTTGCATTTCCTGAACACACACAAGGTTAAATAATTGGAGGGAGTGTATTAAGTCTCAGGAAATTAACCCTCAAATTAAAATATGACATAAATAATCCACAATTAGGGTATGCCACAAATGGGGTAGATAATTGAGTTGGTGCTATGGTACAGATTTTGGTTCTTAATTGAGAAATTTAGAAGAGTGTTACTTGATATTCCTTTCTTGTTATACAAATATGGTCTGGTGAGAAAAACTGCAAAATTTTCCATCAAGTCCATAAATTTTTTATAGCAAGAAACTTTTCTCTAGTTCACTACTGTATTCCCATACTTAGCAAAATGGAGAGCTCAGAAAAAACTTGGCTGACTAAATAGATGAATGTATAATAAATCTAATATGTTTGACATTTTATATATTTTTTTAATGTTTTCTCTTCCTGTATTAGTGGTGAGTAAAGATCCTGTAATCAGCCTGTGTAGACCCCCTCTAAGAAGCTCAAGATTTGGTAAGAGACTGTTTTGTCTGTTGGTTCAACTTTCTTATATATTTAAATAGGGTACTACATGTATTCATATGGTTCAAAATTCAAAAGTTTCTATAAATAAACAATGAAAAGTCTCCCTGCCTCTTCTGACCTTTGTTTGCCCACCCAGTTTCCTCATCAGAGGCAACTAATGTTGTCAGTTTCTTAGGTATTTTTCCAGAGGTATTTAATGGAGATATAGGGAAATTCATGTATAAAGGATATTTTCCTCTCTTTTTTTAACCCAAATTTTAGCCCAATAAATACTCCTTTCTGTACTGTCTTATTGTTTATTTATTTTTACTTAAAATATATTGAGACATCTTTCCATATACGTGTATAAAGGACTTCCTCATTCTTTTTAAGAGGTTGTTTCTTATATGTTGCTATGATTCTTTTTGTTAGCAAAATGGTTTTAAATTAGGGTCAGGGACTTTTTATTCTTCCCAGTATAATGCTAATAAAAAATTCAAGTCTGAGGCTTTGTGGCTCAGGGCTATAAACTTTCCCTGCCTTAGTTACATTTCTTTTTGACTAAAATCTTGAAAGAGTATTGCCCTTAAATTGATTTCATGACTATGAAAGAAAACAAGTAATGTCATTCCAAGAGGTCTACTTCTACTTAATTTTTAGAGTTTATAGACCCATAAGGGTGCTTTATCGTGGGAACTAAAAAGGAAGCTTATTTATCTTCACATGAGGTTTCTACTCCTCAATCATTCCCTTTAAAAAAGAATTCGGTTGCTTTTTTTTTTTTTTGATAGATGGCTGTCCTTTTAAGTGTTATAAATGATAAAAATCTGTTAAGGTTTTGATGATGAACCTGTGGTAAAGAACCATATGATGCATTTCCTTTTCAGCTCTAATCATTTTCTTGCTATCTCTCTTGCAGATTCGTCATATAAAACAAATGGAAATACTAAAATGAGTGAATTAGGTTTGTTTATCTCTAATTCTTGTAGGTTCTCTTTGAGGTATCTAATTATCAGTAGAATATAGGAGTACATTCATTTGGTCACTGGCTTGAGAATATTACTTTGTTCATTATCTCAGTTTGAGGGGCAGTGTCCTTATGACCATAAACTTTCTTAATCACCTGGGTTTTTATTCTCTCTAAAATTATGTCTTTTGTTATATTATTGTTTAAATTCGTGTAAGAAAATATAAGAACATATATTTTAGTTTTTACTAGCAGTCAAGTTCACACTATCGGGAGAAAAGGATATCATTTACCAATTAAGGTTTTTTCTTGATTTAGAAAGTGAATTTGAGCTTTTTCAAGGTAAGTTCAGTGTTCTTTGCCATGTTTGTTGAAGTGGTTTATATTCTTTTCAGTGTTTGCCTTGGTGTAAGACATGAGCTACCAAGATCTGTGGCTTTAAGTGAATTTACATTGATTGTGGTTGGACTTAGGTTACAGTTCTTTTCTAAATTTGGAGATGAGTCAAAAGGAGGGAAGCTTCATTTTTCTTTATAAATAGTTGCAACTTGTTTTAAATTTCTTTCACTTAAGCTCAGGCTAATTTTTTTTAGAGACTTTAGCATTTATAGTGTCTGGGTACTGAAAATGATCCTTGTAGTACGCAACTTATCATGTGTACTTTCACCCACCAGTTTCTCAAATGCTCTGTTTAAAAACTTAAAAAAAAATTTTTTTTAAGTCACAGAATCTTAATTAGAAGAGAACTTGGAGCTGAAATAATCTAGCACTTTTATGTTCTTTGTATGCTAGATTTAGAAATCATTTCTATAAGTACTTTATAATAAAAACTAACTTTAAAAAAGTGCTTTCCAGCTTAAAGGAAATTTCTGTGAGATCGATATAGGGAATGACACCCTCTTTTTTTTTTTTTTTTTTTTAAATAGTAATACTGGTACATCTTGGAGTATCTAAAATGGCTATTAATGGAGCTTGAGCACTAGTGATACTGCCAAACTATTCTTTATTCTCTTTTTCTTGCTGCCCCACTCTGTTCTCCAAAACATGATTGGCATTGAACAGTCTTAAAAGGTACCTTTCTTGAAGGTATCTATAGCAGGGGTCCACAAACTACAGCCTCTGAGTAAAATCTGACCTGCAATCTTGTTTTTGTACAGCCTGTGAGCTAAGAAAAGATTTTTACATTTTATACTCACACACACACGTATGTGTGTTTGTGTGTGTATGTATGACAGAGACCATATGTGGCTAGAGAAGCCTAAAATATTTACTATTTGGCCCTTGATGGAGAAAGTTTGCCAACCCCTGATTTTATCAGTGGCAGAAATAAACACAGCATATCACCCAAATTAGCATTTGTTTGTTCTAAGTAAATTCAGAGAGTTCCATACTTGTCTGGACATAGATTTATTGCAACATTCCACACTAGGTTTTCCTGACAACACAAAAAGACAGGAGACACAGTGACTCCCCTGTATTCTATCTAGTCTTCTCTTTGAGAAGGCATGATAGTCTCACTTCTGAATCTTCATGTCTTGTCCCCAGACACAACACAAGTGAAGTTTATATTTCCTTGAGTACCCTTCACTACTCACACGAACACATTCCATGAGTCTCTAGGAATAGGAAAGTCTATAGTAGAAATATACCTGGGACTTTGTGTTTTTCTTAAAAAGGATGACCAGGTAAAAGAAAGTGAACAGAAAGTGATACAGTTAGTGGATGGTCTCTACCCACCAGAGGAAGTGGTTATAAGTGGTCTACGTTTACAGAACACATAAAGACCTAGGACTTCTGAAAGTACCTTTTCCTAATTGGTTGAAGTTGTTAGAAAAGTGACACCTCCTTAATAGCACATTTAATTATTGCCATTTGTCTAAAAGCCACAGCTTTTATAATTTAATAACTTTTTTTGATTAAGGGTATTATTGCTCCAAATGGGATTTTAATTTATTAAAGTTTCTGCATGAGTGTAGGGAAGAGTAATATCTTTTAAAAAAAAAATTTTTTTTAATGCTCTAACCTTCCACATGTACCAGCCAAGAAGTTTAAAATAAAGGAAGCTGAATGACAAAAGAGGGAAATGAAATTAAAAGCTATGTAGTCATAGATACTGCTGATTCACCATGAGATTGTATTTGAATATTTATCTGTACATTCTCTGCAGCTTGGGTTAAAAAAATGAAAATTGTTTTAAGTATTAAAATAGTGGTATATATATATATGGTAGCCTAGAGAAGTTCCCTAGTCTGGAAGAGGTCAGGAAGGTTTTATGGAGATGGCATATGAATTGAATTTTGAAGGATGAATAGCAGGCAAAATGGGGAAGGACAATTACAAATATCGCCAATACTTGTAATTGTTTTGTAATAGAATGTCACTCTTTTACCTTTAGAGTTCAGGCAATATGAGAAACTCCTTTGCATTAGAGGCAACACTCAAATTAACTGTGGCTCTTTGAGATATTTTATGTTAAATAATTTTCAGAATGACATTCTAAATCGGTAGACGGGTTTCTAGAGTTTCATTTTCTAGAGTGAGAAACATGTTTAAAAATGTATATACAGTCAAGGGGCTTCCCTGGTGGTGCAGTGGTTGCGCGTCCACCTGCCGATGCAGGGGAACCGGGTTCGCGCCCCGGTCTGGGAGGATCCCACATGCCGCGGAGCGGCTGGACCCGTGAGCCATGGCCGCTGAGCCTGCGCGTCCGGAGCCTGTGCTCTGCAACGGGAGAGGCCACAACAGAGGCGCAAGGGGAGAGGCCACAACAGAGGGAGGCCCGCATACCACAAAAAAAAAAAAAAAAAAAAATGTGTATACAGTCAAGATGAAAGCCTATTACAATGATGATTACTTGTCAAATGTACAAGATTTATTATTATTTAAGCTGTCTAATTCATAAAATATTACTGGATGGTAAGGCACAAAATAATACCATTTTTTGTTCTTAGTGATGTTATCAAGATAGCCTAGCTTGACAAGTTATTGTTTATATCTTGTATAGTGCTGATAAATATTTACTGTTAGGAACATGGAATTCTAAAGAAAGGATTTTTAGACACAGATTAAAAGTCTTTAAAGTGTCCAAAAATAAATTAAATACTTCTAATATGATAATAACATATTAGAAGTATTAAAAGTAAATGGGGAACTCCGTTATATAAGCTGGTTAAAAAATAATTCTTAAATCCTCCCCCATGCTAATTAGAATACTAACATAAACAGAAAAAAAGGAGATTGAATTTTAGGCAACCTGGTATATGAAGGACTGATTATTAGTTAATTGGCTCTAGACAAATTGACCTGGAACTTCAAAAGTATTATGGAAATAAATTGTATCAGGATGAAAAAGGGAAGGATTACTGTATAATTTATTTTTTCTGATAGTTGAGTGAATATAAATCTTCAACATACTTTTCTTTCCATTAACGCAGATTCAAAAATCAGTTCAGCCTTAAAGAAAGTTTGCTACACCAAATAAATTTTAAACTATATAAAACATAATGCCCTAATATAAATGCAACTTTAGCCAAGCTGCTGTATTACATGACTTACACTTAGGTGTTGGAACCTCTCATTTTAGGAGGAATTCACATCTCAGCCTTTTCCCATCATTCATTCATTTATTCAAAAAATTATTGAGGAAGGGACTTCCCTGGTGGTGGTGCAGTTGTTAAGACTCTACTTGCCAGTGCAGGGAACATGGGTTCAAGCCCTGGTCCGGGAAGATCCCACATGCTGCGGAGCAACTAAGCCCATGTGCCGCAACTACTGAGCCTGTTTGCTACAACTACTGAAGCCCGCGCGCCTACAGCCCATGCTCTGCAGCAAGAGAAGCCACCACGATGAGAAGCCTGTGCACTGCAATGAAGAGTAGCCCCCACTCGCTGCAACTAGAGAAAGCCTGCACGCAGCAACGAAGACCCAATGCAGCCATAAATAAATAAATAAATAAATAAAATTATTGAGGAAGACTTCTTGGTTCCACATGTAAGGAGCTTGGAAGTCACCACTTCAGCCTAATAACAAGTCAAAACCTGACAACTGAAAAATCAACAACTCTTAGATCCATAAGAGAGGAGATGACACAGGTAAAACCACTGACACCAAGATTGGAGAAACAGACAAACATAGGAAGTCCTGGCTTACTGGAGTCAAGATTCACAAGCAGAAGCCTCTGCAGGAGGTAGTGCTGGGTAGGAAAACCTGAGCTGCAGTTGATGAATTGTTGGAGGCTCAGCGTGGACAAGTCTGAAGAGTTAAAAATTCCAGGAGGACCCAGTCAAAGGTGGGCCCCTACTGTATTGTGAAATTTACCTCCAGAAGCTCAGCCAGGCTCCCATAATGAATATCAGCAAAAAATCCCCTCATACTTCTGCAAGATAGAGGGAGAAAGGAAACATTTTGAAATATTCCAGGGCATTCTGTTCTTCTTAACAAGGCAAGCCCTCAGGGAAGTCTAGTTAACTGGAACCTAACCTACTCTATTATTATCAAAGCCCCACTGACCTGAAGGAAGGGAAATACCCAACACCAGACCACTCTGAACATCCTGTCACACCTACAGGAGAAGGGAAAAAAGGTGAGGAACTGTTTGGAAGTTCACGGTCCAGAGGCATAAGCTTAACTAAAAACAGAGACCTAGAGCTATAGAATACTTCCCCTTCCCCAACACCTGACCACCACCTTACTAAAGATCTATTTACAGCAGTTCTTTTTACCCAGTACAGCATGTCCAGCTATCAAGAAAAAATTATGAAACATGCCAAAATGCAAAAAACACAATTTGAAAAGATACAGCAACATCAACCAGACATGGCAGGGATGTTAGAATTATCAGACCAGGAATTTAAAACAACTGTGACTAATATGCTAAGGGCTCTAATGGATAAAGTAGACAGCATGCAAGAACAGAAAAACAATGTCAGCCGAGAGATAGAAATCCTAAGAAAGAATCAAAAAGAAATGCTACAGATAAAAAAGCACTGTAACAGAAATGAAGAATGCTTTTTATGGGCTTATTGGACTGGACACGGCTAGAATCTCTACAGGATATATCAACAGAATCCTCAAAGAAATTATAATTATGTGACATGATGTGTTAGTAAGTGCTATGATGATAATCATATTGCAATATATAAATGTATCAGATCAACACATTGTACACCTTACCCATAACACAATGTTAAGTATCAGTTATATCTCAATTAAAAAAAGTAGAATCCTTGAAACCAAAAATCAAAGAGAACAATGACTGAATAATACAGAATATCCTAGACTGTGCAACAGCTACAAAAGGTGTCATAATGCATGCATAATGTGAATAATAGAAGAAGAAAGGAACAGAAGAAATGTTTGAAATAATGACTGAGAATTTCCTAAATTAATGTCAAACACTGAATTCAGATCCAGGAAGCTCACAAACACCAAGCAGGATTAATGCCAAAAAATAATACACTTAGGCATATCCTTTTTAAACCACAGAATGTCAAAAATAAAGAAAAAAATCCCAAAAGAAGTCAGAGGAAGACAACACATGACCTGTAAAGGAATAAAGGCCAGAATTACATCTAACATCTCCTCAGAAATCATGCAAGCAAGAAGAGATTGGAGTGAAAGATTTAAAGTGTTCAAAGAAAAAAACCTCACCAACCTGGAATACTGTACCTTGCAAAACTATCCTTCAGAGGTGAAGCCTCTACCCAAGCTAACTAAGAAAAAAAGAAAAGGAAAGAAGAAAAAAAAGGAGGAAAAAAAAGTGGGACACAAATTACTGATGTCAGGAATAAAAGAGGGGACACTATAGATCCCATGGAAATTAAAAGGATAACACAGGAATATTATGAACAACTCTATGCCACAGATTTGATAACCTAGATGAAATGAACTGATTCCTCGAAAGACATAATATGCTAAAACTCACTCAAGAAGAAATAGGTGATCCAAATAGATCTGTATCTCTTAAGTAAATTGAATCAATAATTAATAACTTTCCAAAACAGAAAGCACCAGGCCCAGATGAGTTTCCTAGTGAATTCTATCAAACATTTAAGGAAGAAATTATACCAATTCTCTACAATCTCTTGGAGGATAGAAGGAGAGGAATTACTTCCTAACTCATTCTGTGAGGCCAGCATTATGCTAATACCAAAACCAGACAAAAACATCCTGAGAAAAAACTATAGACCAATGTCAGAAACACCGCAGAGTGAAGCATCTACCTTTGTCTCTCCCTTCACTCTACAACCAGTGAAACATCCACAACTTAACAAAGGTGCCTCTGCCCAAAACAACAGGTTGCTGGAGAATTCCACACAGCTGTACATCTAAAGCTGGGTGAATTTTAACACTTAGTGGAAGTGGAACTGAGGGAACAGTGGAGATGAGGCCTGCAATTTGAGTCCCTTGATGGGACAGCAGAGCCCACAGCTTCAGAGAACCCAGTAACTGCAAGAAAGGCTACATGCATGACTTGAGCCAACTGACAGCACCAGCACCCATGGCCACAAGCAACTGGTGGGTAGCAGCAGTGGGGCCTAGGACCCCATCACAACAGCTGCTGAGGTGCCCACATCCACAGCCCCCTCCACTTCCTATTCACAGTGGCATAGCCTGCAAACCTTACAACAGACAAGGTAGAGTTGCCTGCATGACTCCAGCTCCCTCTGCCCCCTCCATCCTCTCCCCTTCCCCTGATGTTGGAACCTGTGTCTCGGGATCCCAGACGCAAGGAAAGGAAACAGCTCACCATATTGGTGATGAAAGCAACTCTAGCAGAAGCAAGGAGCTACAACCCTGGTGGCACAAAAAGGTACAACAAAGGCACAGAGCCACACCTCTTACAGAGAAAGTGGAGGCTAGAAAGTGCCACTCAGATGTACTAACCAGTGGCAGCTCAGGTAAGAAAAACTAAAAACTTACGTGATAGTGCCACTGACTGGAAAACAAAGGAATCTAACTCCTAACCTGTCGTTTAATATTAAATGCACTGACAGAGGAACAATTCATCATCAAACAACATGAAGAACACAGTAACACTATACCACAAAAAGAAAATGACAATTCTCTAGAAACAAAACTTAAAGTCATGAAATATTGTAATCTGACTGATAAAGAATTCAAAATAGCTATCCTAAAGGTACACAAGGAGATACAATAAAACTCAAGCAGTTTAATGAGCTCAGCGGTAAAATTAATGAACAGAAGGAATACTTTACCAAAGACATTGAAATTCTAAAAGACAGACAAATTCTGGAGCTGAGGAACACAATAAATAAGATGAAGAATTTATTAGAAAGTATTGGAAATAGAGCAGGCTACATGGAAGAGAGAGATAGTGTCCTCTAAATAGAAATCTAGAAGTGATACAAGTAGAAGAGGAAAGAGAAATAAGATGTTTTAAAAACGAGGAAATCCTATGAGAGAAGTCCAACTCTTTTAGGAAGGACAACATTAGGATCATGGGTATCCCAGAAGGAGAAGGGAGCAGAGAGGTTATTTAAAGAAATAATAGCTGAGAATTTCCCAAACCTAGGGAAGAAGCTGCATATACAAGCCCGTGAAGCTAAGAGAACACCTAGTTACCTCTATGCAAAAAGACCTCCAAGACATAATATTAAAATGGTCAAAATTCAATAACAGTATTCTAAAGGCAGCCAGGGAAAAAATAATGGTGACCTACATACAAAGGAACCCCCCATTAGGCTATCAGTGGATTTCTCAGCAGAAACCCTACAGGCCAGGAGTAGAATGACATTCTCAAAATACTGAAAGATAAGAACTGTCACACAAGAATACTCTATCCAGCAGTTAACATTCACATATAAAGGAGAAAAAGACTTTTCCAGACAAAAGCTGAAGGAGTTCATCAACACTAAACCTGCCTTGCAATCTCTATTGAAAGGAGCTCTTCAACCAGAAACAAAGTGGCCAAAATATACAAAACTTTGAGCAAGGTGATAAATAGAACTAGAAAATTGCAACAGTCTATCAAAGTTTTTAAACCCTCTATCATCACATAAAGGTTAAAGGGAGAAAAAGAGCAGAATAATATAACTATCTCACCTTGATAACAAACTCACAAGATAAGAAGGAATAACTTAAGACAACAAAAACATAAAAGGGGAAAAGGACAGAACTTGTATAGGTAAATGAAGATATCAGTAGAAAAAGGACTATTTTAACTAAGATGTTTTATACAAACCTCAGGGTAAACACAGAACATTAACATAGAGCAGAGACACACAACATAACGAGAGGAACCTGAGAAAAATATCTTAGAAAACCACCAAACCAAAATGGCAAACGGGACTTCCCTGGTGGTCCAGTGGTTAAGACTTCGCCTTCCAATGCAGGGAGTGTGGGTCCAATCCCTGGTTGGGGAGCTAAGATCCACGTGCCTCATGGCCAAAAAACCAAAACATGAAACAGAAGCAATATTGTAACAAATTCAGTAAAGACTTGAAAAAAATGGTCCACATCAAAAAAGAAAGAAAAAAAAATTGCCAGACAGAAGCACTAGGAGAAACAAGGTATAGATCAACCAGAAAAAAAAAGATATGATGGCAGTACTATGTCCTTATCTATTAATAATCACCCTAGGGCTTCCCTGGTGGCGCAGTGGTTGAGAATCTGCCTGCCAATGAAGGGGACATGGGTTCAAGCCCTGGTCTGGGAAGATCCCACATGCCACGGAGCAACTGGGCCCGTGAGCCACAACTACTGAGCCTGCACGTCTGGAGCTTGTGCTCCGCAACGAGAGGCCGCAACAGTGAGAGGCCCGCGCACCACGATGAAGAGTGGCCCCTGC
Source organism: Physeter macrocephalus (assembly GCF_002837175.3). NCBI lineage: Eukaryota > Metazoa > Chordata > Mammalia > Artiodactyla > Physeteridae > Physeter > Physeter macrocephalus. The sequence continues at coordinate 50,239,521 of NC_041217.1, forward strand.
TCGCTGCAGCTAGAAGAAAGCCCACGCACAGAAACTAAGACCCAACACAGCCAAAAATAAATAAATAAATAAATAAAAATTAAAAAGAAAAATCACCCTAAATATAAATGGATTGCACTCACCAATCAAAAGACATAGAGTGGCTGGATGGATTGAAAAACAACTATATGTTTCCTCTAGAAGACATAGTTCTAAAGACAAACATACGCTAAAAGTAAAGGGATGGAAGATGTTACATCAAGCAAATAGCAGCCAAAAGAAAGCTGGTATAGCCATACTCATATCAGAAAAAGTAGACTTCAAGCCAAAAAAGGTAACGAGACAAAAATGAACAGTATGTAATAATAAAGGAGGCAATTTATCAAGAAGACATAACAGTGACAATTTATCAAGAAGACATAACAGTGATAACATAACAGACAGATCATTCAGACAGAAAGTCAACAAGGAAACACTGGTCTTAAATGAAACATTAGACCAGATGGAGTTAATAGATTTTTAAAGAACGTTCCATCCAAACATAGCAGAATATATATTCTTCTCAAGTGAACATGGAACTTTCTCAAGGATAGACGATATGTTGGGACACAAAATAAGTTTCCATAAATTTAAGAAGATTGAAGTCATATGCCGTCTTCTCTTACCACAATGGAATGAAACTAGAAATCAACTACAAGAAGAAAACTAGAAAAATTACAAATATATGGAAACTGAACAACTATTGGATCAATGAAGAAATTGAAGGAGAAATAAAAAATTACTTGAAAACAAATGTAAATGAAAATACAATATACCAAAATCTATGGGATGGAGTAAAAGAGGGAAGGTTTTTAAAAAATTTTTATTTTTAATTATTTTTATTGGAATATAGTTGATTTACAATGTTGTGTTAGATTCAGGTTTACAGCAAAGTGAATCTGTTTTTCACATATCCACTTTTTTTAAAGATTCTTTTCCCATATAGGTCATTACAGAGTACATCCATGTCTTTTTTTTTTAATTAATTTTTATTGGAGTATGGTTGCTTTACAAGGAGGGAAGTTTACATCAATAAAGTCTACCTCAAGAAACAGGAAAAATCTTAAACAATCTTACCTTACACCTAAAGAAACTAGAAAAAGAAGAACAAACAAACCCCAAAGTTAGTATAATTAAGGAAAAAGTAAAGATAAGAGCAGAAATAAATAAGAAACTAAAAAGACGGTAGAAAAGATCAATGAAACTAAGAGCTGGTTCTTTGGAAAGATAAACAAAATTGACAAACTGTTAGCTAGACTCACTAAGGAAAAAAGCAACAAGGCTCTGATAAATAAAATTAGAAACAAAAGAGGAAAAAAAACATATACCACAGATATACAAAGGATTATAAGAGTATTATTAACAGCTATACACCAACAAATTGCACAGCTTAGAAGAAACGGACAATATCTTAGAATCATACAACCTTCCAAGACTGAATCAGGAAGAAATAGAAAATCTGAATAGACTGATTACTTGTACAAAGATTGAAACAGTAATCAAAGAACTCCCAAAAAACAAAAGTCCAGGACCACATGGCTTCACAGGTGAATTCTACCAAACATTCAATGAAGATTTAATACCTATCCTTCTCAAACTTTTCCATAAAACTGAAAAGAAGGGAATACTTCCTAACTCACTTTAACACATTATTGACCAGAGATGCCACAGGCGTTAGTTTCTGCAGAAATCCCCTGGTCAATAATGTGTTAAGAGGCCAATGTCACCATGATACCAAAACCAGAGGATGATAACAACAACAAAAAATTACAGTCCAGTATCTGATGAACATAGATGCAAAAATCCTGAACAAAATATTAGCAAACTGAATTCCACAATATACTGAAAAGATCCTACACCATGATCAAGTGGGATTTATTCCACTCAAGGATGGTTCAACATTATAAAATCAATCATCGTGATACACCACTTTAATAAAATGAAGGATAAAAGCCATAAGATCATCTCAGTAGATACAGAAAAAGCATTTAACAAGATTCAATACTGATTTATGATAAAAATTCTAAAGTTGGTATAGTAGGGGCATACCTCCACATAATAAAAGCCATATATGATAAACCTACAACTAACATGATACTCCATGGTGAAAAATTGAAAGCTATCCCTCTAAGATCAGGAATAAAACAAGGATGTGCACTCTTACCAATCCTATTCAACATAGTATTGGAAGTCCTAGCCAGAGCAATTAGATAAGAAAAAAGGAATAAAAGGTGTCCAAATTGGGAAGGAAGAAGTAGAAATAATAAATGAATACAATAAAGTTGCAGGATATAAAATCAATGTATAAAAATCTGGGGATTTCCTTGGTGATGCAGTGGTTAAGAATCTGCCTGCCAATGCAGAGGACACGGGTTTGAGCCCTGGTCCAAGAGCATCCCACATGCTGCAGAGCAACTAAGAAAACAATGTGCATAGCACAGGGAGATCAGCTTGGTGCTTTGTGACTACCTAGGTGGGTGGGATAGGGAGGGTGGCAGAGAGACGCAAGAGGGAGTAGATATGGAGATATATGTATATGTATAGCTGATTCACTTTGTTATAAAGCAGAAACTAACACACCATTGTAAAGCAATTATACTCCAATAAGAATGTTAAAAAAAGAAAGAAAGAAAGAAAGCAATGTCATTTACAATTACAACAAAAATAATAAAATACCTGGAAGTAAATTTAATCATGGAGGTAAAAGGCATGTACAGTGAAAAATATGACACTGTTGAATTGAAGAAGACACAGATAAATGGCAAGATATTCTATGCTCATGGATTGGAAGAATTAACATTGTCAAAATGTACTTATTACCTAAAGCAAACTACAGATTCAGTGCAATCCCTATCAAAATCCCCAAAACATTTTTCACAGAAAAGAACAAAAAATTTTAAAACTTATATAGAACCACAAAAGTCCCCAAGTAGGCAAAGCAGTCCTGAGAAAAAAGAACAAAGCTGGAGGTATCACACTCCCTGATTCCAAACTATACTACAAAGACATAGAAACAGCATGGTTGCTATGGCAGGAAAACATACATAGATCAATGGAACACAATTGAGAACCCAGAAATAAGCCCACACACATATGGATAATTAATTTATGACAAAGCAATGAACATACAATGGAAAAAGGATAGTCTCTTCGATTAATGGTATTGGGAAAACTGGACAGCCAAATGCAGAAAAATGAAACTAGACCAAACCATGCACAAAAACTAACTCAAAATGGACTAAATATTTGAATATAAGATGAAACCGTACACTTCTAGAAGAAGCAGAGACAATATGCTCTGTGACATCAGTCTTCGCAGTATCTTCCTAGATACGTCTCCTCATGCAGGGGAAACACAAGCAAAATTTAACAAGTGAGATTATATCAAGTAAAAAGCTTCTGCAGCAAAGAAAACCATCAATAGAATGAAAAGACAACCTACTGAATGCGAGAAAGTATTTGCAAATGACATATCAAATATGGGGTTAATATCCAAAATATATGAAGAACTCATACAACTCAAAAACAAAAAACCCCAAACAACCTGATTAAAAATTGGGCATAGGAGCTGAATAGACATTTTTCCTAAGAAGACATACAGATGGCTAACTGGCACATGAAAAAATGTTCAACATCACTGATTATTAGGGAAATGCAAATCAAAATCACAGTGAGATACCACCTCACACCTGTTAGAATTCTCAAAAAGGCAAGAAATAACAAGTGTTGGCAAGGATATGGAGAAAAGGGACCACCTCATACATTGTTGGTAGGAATGTAAGTTGGTACAGTCACTATGGAAGACTATTTAGAGATTCCTCAAAAAATTAAGAATAGAACTACCATATGATCCAGCTATCCTACTTCTGGGCATTTATCCAAAGAATATGAAGATACTAATCTGAAGAGCTATCTGCACCACCACCCACCCCCATAATCATCACAGCATTATTTACAATAGCCAAGGTACGGAAACAACTCAAGTGCCTATCAACAGATGAATGGATAAAGATGTGGTATATGTATACAATGGAATACTACCCAGCCATTAAAAAAAGATGAAATTTTGCTATTTGTGACAGTATGGATGGACCTTGAGGGCATTATGCTAAGTGAGCTAAGTCAGACAGAGGAAGACATGCATATGATTTCATTCATATGGGGAATGTAAAAAAACCCATAAACATTTAAAAATAAATGAACATACCAAACAAAAACAAGCATGTAGATAGAACAAAGTAGTGGTTATCTGAGGGGAAGGGGCAGTGGGGAAGGGGAAGTGGGTAGAGGGGATCAACTGCATGGTGATGGATGGAAAATAAGTTTTTTTTAAATAAATTTATTTGTTATCTATGTTTGGCTGCATTGGGTCTTCGTTGCTGCGCACGAGCTTTCTCTAGTTGCAGCAAGTGGGGGCTACTCTTCGTTGTGGTGCATGGGCTTCAGTAGTTGTGGCACACAGGCTCAGTAGTTGTGGCTCGCGGGCTCTAGAGCACAGGCTCAATAGTTGTGGCACACGGGCTTAGTTGCTCTGCTGCATGTGGGATCTTCCCAGACCACGGCTCGAACCCGTGTCCCCTGCATTGGCAGGTGGGTTCTTAACCACTGCACCACCAGGGAAGTCCCAGAAAATAAGTCTGTGGTTGTGAGCACATTGTAGGGTATATAGAAGTAGAAATAAAATGCTGTACACGTGAAACTTACAGATCAATGTTACTTAAATTTTTTTTTAAATGTTTAAAAAATATTTCTCATGGACACAGATGCAAAAACCTTCAACAAAATGTTAGTAAATCAAATTTTTTAAAGTACAAAAATAATTAATACACTACAACCAAATAGGATTTATCTCAGGTGTGCAAGGCTGGTTTAACATTTGAAAATCAATTCATATAATCCAACATATCAACAGACTAAGGAAAAATCATGATCATATCAATAGATGCAGAAAACAACATTGATAGAGTCCAACACCCATTCATGATAAAAATCCTCAGGAATAGAGATAAACTTTGTCAACTTGATAAAGACTATCTACAGAAACTACAGCTAACATGTGTAATAATGGTAAGAAACTGGAAGCTTTTGTACTAACATCAGGTACAAGGCAAGGATGTCCTTGCTCACCAGTTTTCAATATTGTGCTGGAAGTTCTAGCTAATGCAATAAGACAAAGGAAATAAAAGGTATACAGATTGGGAAGGAAGAAATAAAACTGTCTTTATTCACAGATGACATGATTGTCTATGTAGAAAATCCAAGAGAATGGACAAAAAAACCTTCTGGAACTTACGCAGTTATGCAAAGTTGTAGGATACAAGGTTAATATACAAAAGTCAAGCACTGTCTTATATACCAGTAGTGAACAAGAGATACTTGAAAATAAAAATACAATATAATTATCATTAGCATACCCCAACATGTAATACTTAGATATAAATCTAACAAAATATGTACAAGACCTATATGAAAAGAACTACAAAACTTTCATGAATGAAATCAAAGAACTGCTAAATAAGTGGGGAGATATTCCATGTTTATAGATAGGAGGACTCAATATTGTCAAGGTGTCATTTCTTCCCAAATTAATCTGTAGATTCAGTGCAACACCAATCAAAATCCCAGCAAGTTAATTCATGGATATCAACAAATTAGTCCTAAAGTTTGTATGGAGAAACAAAAGACCCAGAATAGCTAACACCATATTGGAAGAATAAAGTAGGACAGTACTCAGCCTCAAGCTAAACTAAACCTAAAGCTACAGTAATTGAGACAATGTGGTATTGTCAAAAGAATAGACAAGTAGATCATTGGAATAGAATAAAGAGCCCATAAGTAGACCCACATATAGTCAACTGATCTTTGACAAAGGAGCAAAGGCAGTACAATGGAACAGAGAGTCTTTTCAACAAATGGTACTGGGACAACTCGACATCCACATGCAAAAAAAAGAATCTGAGCACAGACCTTAACACCTTTCACAAAAATTAACTCAAAATAGATCATAGACCTAAATGTAAACACAAAACTATAAAACTCCTAGAAGATTACATAGGAGAAAAATCTAGATGACCTTGGGTATGGTGATGCCTTTTTAGGTATAAACCAAAGGCATTATCCATGAAAGAAATAACTGATAAGCCGAACTTTGTTAGAATTATAACTTCTGCTCAGCAAAAGACAATGTCAAGGGAATGAGAAGGCAAGCCACAGATTGCGAACAAATATTTGCGAATGACATATTTGAGAAAGGACTATTATCCAAAATATACAAAGAAGTCTTAAAACTCAACAATAAGAAAACAACTTGATTTAAAAATGGGTTGAAGTCTGTAACAGACACCTCACCAAAGAAGATATACAGGTGGCAAATAAACGTTTGAAAAGTTGCTCTACATTGTATGTCATCAGGGAAATGCAATTGAAAACGAGATACCACTACATACTTACACTAACAACAGCAAATGCTTATGTGGATGTGAAGCAACAGGAAATCCTATTCATTGCTGTTGGGAATGTATGATGGTCCAACCACTTTGAAGTTAGTTTTACAGTTTCTTACAAAACTAAACATACTCTTACCATACAATCCAGCAATCATATTCCTTGATACTTACCCAAAAGGGTTGAAAACTTATGTCCACACACAAACCTGCACACACATATGGCAGCTTTATTCATAATTGCCAAAACTTGGAAACAACCAAGATGTCCTTCCATGGGTGAGTGGATAAATAAACATCCAGACAATGGGATATTATTGTGTTAAGAGCTATCAAGCCATGAAGAGACATGGAGGAACCTTAAGTGAATCTTACTAAGTGAAAGAAGCCACTCTGAAGAGGCTACATACTGTATGATTCCAACTATATGATATCCTGGAAAAGGCAAAACTCTTGAGACAATAAAAAGATCAGTGATTACCAAGGGTTTGGGGTGGGGGTAGGAGATGGGGGAGCAATGAATATAGGTAGAGCACAGAAGATTTCTAGGACAGTGAAAATACTCTATGATATCAGAATAGTGGATACATGTCATTATACATTTGTCTAAGCCCATAGAAGGTACAACATCAAGATTGAGCTGTTATGTAAATTATGGTCTTTGGGTGATTACGATGTGTCTGTATAGGTTCATCAGTTGTGACAAATGTACCACTCTGATAGGAATGTTGGTAATGGGGAAGACTATGCATGTCTGGGCGCAGGGAGCATATGGAAAATCTCTCTCCCCCTCAATTTCATGAATCTTAAACTGCTTTTAAAAATGAATTTTAAAAATTAATTTAAAAATAAATTTAAACAAATTACTGAGTGCTTACTATGTGCCATTATGAACAAAACTGATGCAGTGGTAGAAGGGTAGTAGACTAGAAATCAGAAAAGTCTGTATTCAAGTCCTTTTTTGTCACTTGTTAGTCCTGACACCCTTAGACAAGTCACTTAGTATCTTTGAGCCTTACCTATGATAGTATTCCCTTATGACATGGGAATCAGATAATAGACATGACGTTTTTTGAAAACTAACTAGCAACATGAAAATATTAAGGACTTACTATTATTAAAATAATAACTAATACATGACCATTGTCTCTTAAGAAAATATTTTTTGTTTGCATGCTATGTGAATAGTTGTGTAAATGAATAAAGCAAAACAGCTGTCCAAAAAAGAAATACTGTAATAGTTATGCACTTAGAAAAGAAAACTTCAAAAAGGGAACAATACCTTTTTATGTGAATGGAAATATTAACAAATTTTAAGGGAATAGCACTAAGACAAGTTTGACTTTCCATTTTTCTGCTTAGAGAAAAAAGATAAAATGAAAGGACAGTCTTTCTAAGGAAAGAGTAGCATAGTATTACTAGCAATTTTCTCGGGGTTAATTTTTTTTATAGCAAAAATGTTGGCAAATACTGATTTGCACTTGCCACTATTAAGAGTAGTTTGACTAGTAGTATACCAATCTAATTAAACTGATTTTTAAAAAGTATTTCCAAAATCACCATATAATGTTTTGGTAGTTGTCTTCTACAGTACAGGTTTTTTTTTTTCATTTGTAAAGCAAATAGGGGTTAAAATCAATAGAGGAAAATCTGAAAGCAAACACAGATTTTCAGCTTTGTGGAACATACTACTTCTCATATGATCATTCAGCAGTATTTTAGCCCAATTGTGCAATGCTTGCATTTGGGTATATGTTCCTTTATTAAAAAAAAAAAAAAAAAAATCACGGAATTCCCTGGCGGTCCAGTGGTTAGGACTCTGCGCTTCCACTGCCGAGGGTCTGGGTTCAATCCCTGGTCGAGGAACTAAGATGCCATAAGCTGCGGGGCACGGCCAAAAATACAAAAATAAAAGTCAGAATAGCCAATGTAAAAATACTGCATTTGTCTGACACTTTTTGCTTGTTTATCTTTGTCCACATTCTCTGGCTCTTAGAAATAGTGGTGTATGTGGACCTGCTGGATGCATTAAAGAACTGGTTTTTCAACTCTACTGGTGTGGTTGGCTTTTCAAAAGAGTATAGGGAATCTAGCAGATATGAGAATAAGAGTACAGTAAACCTATAGGGACTGTATTTATCAACATAGAGTTTCATGTTTTCTGCAAACACAGGTTACATTTTATAATACAAACAGACCTCTGGGTGAAGGAACAGTAAACTCTGATTCTAGTTTGTAGCAGACTTATTCCTGAAATAATGTAAAGGGAATTAATTGATTCTTTTTTTTATAATTTAACAAAAAAAAGTTTAATTGGTGTGATGTAATGTTCATTTCCCTAAATTAAATGCTCTTATTTATTCCTGAGCTTTGGCTTATGATGTTACATACAGCATGTATGCTTCTCTCTTCTAGAAGCCACCAGTGTCCAACAGAAGGTCAATTTCTCAGAAGAAGGTATTTTCTCTTAAAATATCATGCAATATATTCTAAATCTTTTTTGTTGTTAAGATTAGAAACAATTTTGCTAAGTACTTAAGAGAGAGCAGAAAATAGTGTCTTTTTGGAAAAAAAATTCATGCTTATCTGAACTGTTAAATGGACAGGTAAAATAGGATAGAATGATAGCCTTTCTGTGCATTTTAAGCATCTTTTGTCTGTTTGAGTTAATTTAAGCAAAACTAATATTTTCTGTTTCTGGCATGTGCTGGCCTTTGATTATGGTATTCAAATAATCAGTTTTCAAATTCTCTTAACCAGTCTATGTTTGAATAGTATGGTAAAATTTAGTCCATTTTTAAGTTCACCATAATCTGAGATTAGTCACCTGCATACTGAAATGTTTGTGTACGGGTGTATGTATCCACACACCCTGTTTGCAAACACACACACATATATGCAAACACATATGCATGCATATACTAATCTTGTCTGAACTTATACACTAACTATATGTAATTTTCCTCCCCGTAAGGTAAAACTTTTCTTCTATTTAATGTTCATTTGTTTACTTTTCAACTCTACATTAAAGCCTCAGAATATAATCTTATTGAATATTCATTTCAGATATAATTATTTACCTCAGAGAAAATAAAATAAATGAGCTCAATTTTAGCTTATTTAGAACTTTGTGACTCAGGATAGTAAGCATAATAAATAGCAATTCTATATCCGATTATTTAAAAGGCTTCATTTTAATGTTGAATTACTTGTTTTTATTTTTTAATCCAGATCTTTAGAGCCTTAGAATAAAGACTATACTAGTATATTTTTATTTCTTTTTAGGGGAAATGGAAGAAAATGATCAAGACAGCTCTGACAGTGATGTTACGGTTGTTAAGGTCAGATCCGGGGATTCTGTTGAGTCTGGAGGTAACATTGCTTTATGTACATATGACTGTTATCTTAGGAGCTGTATTTTTAGTTAAAGTATAAAGGTATTCTGTGAATTTGCTTTTATAAAAAGTATTTTAAAGTATTTATTAAAACTACTTTTTAAAAAGTTGTGTGCTTTTAAGCTTTTTTTTTTTTTTTTTTTTTTTTTTTTTTTTTGCTGTCCGCGGGCCTCTCACTGCTGTGGCCTCTCCCATTGCGGAGCACAGGCTCCGGACGCACAGGCTCAGCGGCCATGGCTCACGGGCCCAGCCGCTCCGCGACATGTGGGATCTTCCCGGACCAGGGCACGAACCCATATACCCTGCATCGGCAGGTGGACTCTCAACCACTGCACCACCAGGGAAGCCCAAGCATTTTTTTAAATTACTGATTCCATGTATACATCTGATTAGTAATGTAGTATCTAAACAAACATATCACTTTTACCTTGCTTTGTTGTTTATGGAACATAAGATATTTTTGTGCTCAAAAGAAGAGTTATTTGTGATTTTTTAAAAAATTTTATAGCGGGACTTCCCTGGTGGCGTAGTGGTTAAGAATCTGCCTGCCAATGCAGGGGACACTGGTTCGAGCCCTGCTCCGGGAAGATCCCACATGCCGCGGAGCAACTAAGCCTGCGTGCCACAACTACTGCGCCTGCACTCTGGAGCCCGCAAGCCACAACTACTGAGCCCACATGCCACAACTACTGAAGCCCGCGCACCAAGAGCCCATGCTCTGCAACAAGAGAAGCCACTGCAGTGAGAAACGTGTGCACCACAACAAAGAGTAGCCCCCGCTCGCCGCAACTAGAGAAAGCCCACATGCAGCAACGAAGACCCAATGCAACCAAAAATAAATAAATAAAAATTAAATTAAATTTAAAAAAATTTTTTTAATGTTTATAGAGAATCTGATCACACTGGCATTGACACACTACACCATCAGGAGTGTTAGTTAGCTTTTAGGAAGTTTTAATAAACTTAGATTACTCCTTTTATCTCTGAATTGTTCAAATTCACATTCAGTTAGCAATAACAATTTCTGATTGTTCGTGTGAATTGATGTTTAAGTTTATTCAAGGAAAGAATTGACTGAAGAGAAAAAAATACCAACTTGAGACTTATGAGGGTGCTGATTAAATTTGTAAATAGCGTAAATAATAAATAATTTTATATTTTAGTTCCATTAAAGAGTAAGTCTCTACTTACCCCTCACCACCTTTTGAGAATGTCTGTAATTCCTATGTTTTACGAAATCATTCCATTTTAAAAATAAGCTCAGAAGCTGGTTTATGGGCATTTATTCTACATATTTCCCACCCTTCCTCATTTTCCCCCATTCTTTCTTTTTTTTATTAAATATTTATTTATTTATTTGGCTATGCTGGGTCTTAGTTGTGGCACACAGGATCTTTATTGCCGCATGTGGGATCTTTAATTGCGGCATGCAGGATCTATTTCCCTGACCAGGGATCAAACCTGGCCCCCTGCATTGGGAGCTCAGAGTCTTAACCACTGGACCACCAGGGAAGTCCCTCACCATTCTTTCTTGATACAGAAATCCCAAAGGAGATATGCAACATGTAGCGTAGTGGTTAAGATCTTGGGCTCTGGAGTTTCACTGGGTTTCACTCTTCCACTACTAGGTTTGTGCCCTCAGGCAATTGCTTAACTTCTCTGTTCCTCAGTTCCCTCATCTGGGTTGTTGTGAGGTTTAACTACTTAGAGAGTACCTAGCACATAGTAAACACTCAAATTGAGTGCTGTTGTTAGTTTTCATATATGCATACTTACAGCTCTAAAAATTAGAGACTAATTAAGTCATGAATCGTATAGCCAGTAGCTTGACGCCATTGCTACCAGTGCGGCTTTTTGAAGCTACATAAACCCCATGCTCTGTGATCCCTTTTGAATTGTAATAAATTCTTATTAAAGCATGCATACGCCATACAGAAGAAAACTCTAGCTAAAGAACAAAGATGTGAGGCATATTAAGAATAACACTGATCTTTCTAGATTGTCTTCTGGCCCAGTTATCACCGAAGAGGTACTAGAAGATCCACTGGAGTGCAGGAGGAAAATATTAGAATTTAGTGTATATACATCTTTTATTTCATCCATTTAAAATGTCTATTTTAGTTTTATAATATATACAACACATTAGTTAATATATTATTTTAGTAATGCTTGTATATAATATTAAAAATATATTTTGGAGAGAGATGCTCAAAATTTTTTTAGTTATAGGAGTACACCAACAAAAATACTTAACCACCACCTGGTTGTGTCAAATGCTTTTGCCTCCAAGATAGCAGTCTGACTGCTTTTAGACATACTTTGTTATAAATTCCACTTTTAAATGAAAAAAAATTAAGATTTTTAAGATGGGAAGGCTAAAATACATAACATATCGACCACTTGCAAGAAGAATTTAAGACAAAATGGATAGTAATGATTTCCAGGAGATCCATTATTGTAAACTTTCAAGATTTTCCCCAGCTCAAAGGTTTCATTATCTTCTTTACCTCATGCCATGCTCTATATCTTTTTTTCTCTTTAAAAAGAAAAGACAGATAATTAATGTTTTAGACATAACTTGACCCTTTAGAAACTATTTTTTAAAATAAATTATACATTCAAGTGTTGAATTCCCTGGGGTTTATCTGAATATTTTTGCTCTTTTGATTACTCATCGTTCTCTGGTTAAATGTGCACTTAGAAAGTTAAATATGCTTTATAGTATACTATATTTCTTTTTTGTTTTTAGACCAAACCACCAGATCATCAAGTCAATATCCAGAATCACTTTGGCAGTCATCACAAAGTAAGTAAAACCATGATTTTTACTCTTAAAAGTCTACCTGTGGGTGTGGTCAAATGCTATTCTTTTTTTTTTTTTTTTTGCTATTCTTATTTTTGAAGATCTTCTTTTGCAGTTTAATGTAAAATGTTGAAAAAGAGGTATAGTGAATGCTAAAAAAACCCTCATCTTGCATCTTGAATTTGCTTCTTGAGTTAATCACCACTGTACCCAACCTTGATTTTGAATTAAAAATAAACAGAAAACTACTGCTTTCTTTGATTTGTTGAATGTCCTCGTTTGCAATATAAATTTGTTGATTGTTTTAGTTTAATTAACTAATGTAGTAGTTTGAGCCTGCTTATATGGTATGATTTAAACTGTGTTGCGAAAGTTTGGAAGGATGAATAAATAAGTGGTAAATCAGGTAAAGTAAAAAGTTAATGGTAAGTTAGTTGGTGCGTATATAAAAGTCTTACAGGGGCTTCCCTGGTGGCGCAGTGGTTGCGCGTCTGCCTGCCGGTGCAGGGGAACCGGGTTCGCGCCCCGGTCTGGGAGGATCCCACATGCCGCGGAGCTGAGCCTGTGTGTCTGGAGCCTGTGCTCCTCAATGGGAGAGGCCGCAGCAGGGGGAGGCCCGCATACCACAAAAAAAAAAAAAAAAAAAAAAAAAGTCTTACAGCCCGGCTTACAACTTTGAAAATTTTCGTAATAAAATATTGAGAAAATGTAACACACATGAAAAGAATGGGAAGTAATATACTAAAATGCTAACAGTGTTTGTTCAGGATGGTAGAATTGTTGTTGACATTTTTCGTTTATTTTTTTTCTATATGTTGCAGATTATCTACAATGGATATGTATCTCTTAGGTTAAGCAGAAATTACACTGTTTTTTCTTTTTCCATTTTTAAATCAAGTCCCAGAATTCAAATTAATAATTAGTCAACCAAAAATATCCTGGAATGTAAAATCTTCAAGAACTTTTTTTTCCTTCCACAATACCATTTTAAAAATATGAGAGGGCTTCTCTGGTGGTGCAGTGGTTGAGAATCCGCATGCCAATGCAGGGGACACGGGTTCGTGCCCCGGTCCGGAAAGATCCCACATACCGCGGAGCGGCTGGGCCCGTGAGCCATGGCCACTGAGCCTGTAAGTCCGGAGCCTGTGCTCCGCAACGGGAGAGGCCACAACAGTGAGAGGCCCGCATACCA
>NC_041217.1:50253421-50260132 GCF_002837175.3 Physeter macrocephalus
CCGTGAGCCATGGCCACTGAGCCTGTAAGTCCGGAGCCTGTGCTCCGCAACGGGAGAGGCCACAACAGTGAGAGGCCTGCATACCACAAAAAAAAAAAAAAAAAAAAAAAAAAAAAAAAAAAATATGAGACTATTTTTAAAGAAAAAGTCTTTGGAAATCTGTTTTCTAATCACTGTGTTCATAGAATTCCACTTTATATATGTGTATATATATATTTTTTTTAGTTTTTAGTAGGTTCTGGGTTTGGAATTAAAACTGAGACAAAACAAAAGCAGGTGAAACAAAAATCAGTCATTTATGGAAAATTACTCTCTGGATTATCTTATATGTTTGCCCTTTGTTATTCTAAATCTTTGATCTTTGGAAGCTCTGAAATGTGTCTCCCTATATTAATTATGCTATACTTATATAATGGTATACTTTTCAGTTATGGAAAATGAGTTGTTTGTATACAATTAGGTATATATTTCCTTGAATCTAAAATGCCATTGCTTTTATGTATCACTGAGAAAGAAAACCATCCAGTTAAACTGTGTCATACCACTGATTCTAAGATGCAGCCCTAAAGCAAAGGTGTTTTTAAAAAATTACTTCACAGAGTCAATGAAAGACAATGCAAAAAAGTGTGTGTCTAGTTTTTTTAAAAGTTCTTTGTTAGTGTAGACTGAAAACAAATCTGTAATATATATCTATCTGTCTTATTCACCATGGTTTTCCTACAATGTTTTGCACCTAATAGGCACTTAATAGATATTAATGAATTTTTAGGTTATGCATTTCTAGAATGGTGTATTTCTGTTACAGCCAGCACATACTGCATTTTTAGTCAGAAAATAAGTTGAACATAAATTTATATTGGTACTTGTATCAGTAGCTAGAAGTAACTTGTTTCTTCAGGGCAGATTTGCAAATTTACCATGTTATAATTGTTTGTAATAACATTTTCTAATTATCTCATTGTATCATTTTATAGTTGTCCTTAAATACCATCCCAAAACATGAAGTAGCATCTTGCACTGCATAACTACTTTGCAGTGTTCACAAATTTGCTTATATAGTATATACCGTCATATATGAACTGCCTGGGTTTATATCTCAGTCCTACTACCTTTTACATATGTAATCTTGGGGAAAATTATCAATTTCAGTTTACTTATTTGTAAAATAGGAATAATAGTATCTACCACATAAAGTGTAAGAGTTGATAAAATTATACTTGGTACCTGGTAAACATTCAGTACATTTAGCTTTTATTTTGATGGCGTTGCTCTTAAAGCTGGCTTCTTATTATCCAATTCCTGAACATTTTGAAGTTTAGAAAAGGGAAAATACATATATACTGTATATGTTTGGGACTGATTAAAGAAAGGTTTGATTTTTTTTGTTTGTTTTTGGTGTCAATAATAAACAAGTACAATGTTTATGCAACATCTTCATTGTTTTTATTTCCGTTCGTTCTTTATTTTCTATGACCTTATCTCTGTTTTCTGTTTCAGGTCGAGACTTCACAGCTTTTGATAAGCAACCATTAGTGCCAAGTAAGTGGTTGGTTGTCTATTCTTTTATCAATCAACCCAGTCTTACTAGCCAACAAAAATTTGAATAGGATTCAAAGTCATTTTACCCTCTTTGCCTTTTAATCCACCACAAATTGATACTATATGTAATATTGGTACTCTGTGATGTAGAAATGTGTTTAGGACTACTTTACTGAAAATAATTTATTTATAAAAGTAAATGGTTAACCTTTTTCTTCTTAATTAACACCAAAGTGTTAATGAAGTTCAAGTGTTAATAAATGCAGTCATAGACCATAGCAAAGGACTTGTACATAGTTTTGTCTATTAGGAGATTATGTATTTATTTGCTGCCTTTTTTGCTGTGGGAAGTGACTCATCCTCACTGATGTGATCCTTTGACATCTTTTACTTTTGAACCTATTGCTTTGGTTGTTTTCCTCGCCAAATTTGTTTTGCCTTTCTGATAAATTTACCTTATAACATTGAGGTATAGTATACATTTTCAAAGTATGTGAAATGATATCTTGATATATATATTTGTCTCAGGCTCGGGATATCAAAAAAATCCTCAGGAATGGGTTGAACAAACCACAAGAATAAGGACTAGGATGCAAAGTAAGTTGATAAATCTCTACCTGTTATTGAAGAAATTTTTAAATTACTACCTGTTATTGAAGTAATTTTAAGTTTATTTGCTGTTTTTTTTATTATTTAACATATAAAACTGTTTAATTCATCAGATAAGCATTTGGGTTGCTTGTGATCTCATTAATAAAGGACATTTATGATTACTAGTTTAGTTATTTCCATCTACTTGGACTGGCAGGAGATGGACTGGGTGTAAAGTGTAGATAGTGGTGTGAGAAAACCAGTGGATGATAGGTCTGTACTTGACAAGTTGTCAGTTCTGTCTAGCGGCAGTACAATCTGCACATGAAAATGAAATTCTAATCTTTTGATAGTACCTGTTTTTATTTTTAACAGTTGTTTACTGTTGTATAAATAACCGCTTAGAGCGGCTTTGCATACCCATTATTTTAAGTTATAAATGCTGAAATCCTCAAATTGTATTTTCATGTTTAGGTTTAGGATGGATTAAATGTCATAGAATTTAAGAAATATTTAAGAAATAAATAGGTGCGATAAAACATACTTTGAATTCAGTGTCTATCATAATTTCTATAGCAGTGTGTCTACATTAAACCTTGACTGTATAAAAAAATCCATGCCATGCCTTAAGTGACCTTTAACCTCTATCCCTTCCTTACTCATGTAGCCGCAGTAGGTCTCGAGGTCATCAGGTGTCCCTTACTTTTATTTAGATAATATAAAAGTCCCCATCATATAGCTCTTGCTCATGAAATGACTAACTGTAATTGGACAAGATAACCTCTGTGGCTTTGTTTTTCTATCATAAAGTAGTAATGGTTGCAATTCATTATTTTCCCAGCAGTGAAGTTTTACCATATACGTTAGTGAGTTCTTCAGCTGTCTAAAACTGAAATAGCTTTTTGCCCTCACCTTATTGTTGGCTGTTATTTTTTTTTGGCCACGCTTTGCAGCTTGTGGGATCTTAGTTCCCCAACCAGGGATCGAACCAGGGCCCTCGGCAGTGAGAGCGCAGAGTCCTAACCACTGGACCACCAGGGAATTCCCTGGCTGTCATTTCTTATTGCTGTATATACTTGCTATTAGAAGACCATTTCCTCTTAAAATTTGTTCTTCTTGACCTATTATAGTTAGGAAACAAAATATTAATTCAGCTTTTTAAGATTATGGTTTAACCAGTATCAAAAATTAAAACATTCTGAAGATCTAAGAATTACTCTTGGAAGCAAAACTGCATGAGTTTAAGTGTATATACTATGAAAAGCTCAGAGTTTTATGATGTTATTAGTTCTTAACTATATATTCTGGGTAACTAATAGCAGATAAATTACTTCCAGAAAAGTGAAGTGTAGTACATTGTTGCCAAAAAATGTTTGCATTGTCCTCTCTTAAGACACTGTACAAATGCAGTGCAGAAGGGAAAATAATTATATTGAAGGTCTAGTTGGAATGTAGAAATAGATCTTTATGGTTGCTAAATTGATAGCTCATTTATAGTATTTTCTCTGTTTGTATTCCTACTTTGTCTTAAGTTTGTATATTTGTTATGGCTTAAATAGTTGTATACTGGTTGATAGCCATCTACCATATATACAGGACTTCCAGAGTTAAAGAGAAACTATATAGCAGAAATTTGCACATTTGGGTGCAGATAACAAAATTTTTTAGATTTTTGACCACAGAAGGACTTTAAGATCAGAAGAATTTTCAATCAGAGTAGAAGATTGCAGGAAGAAAGAATTTTCAATCAGAGTAGAAGATTGCAGTGATTTCCAAACAGCCTTATAGATTTCTCTTCAATCTAACATCATTTGAAAAAACTTTTCCTTGGCATTCCAAGTTTCATATCTTATTGTCTTAACTATACACTTCTGCCTGATTCAGTGAGAAAAAAAAATTCATTTTTAGATTTAGGTGTTCAAGAACCTGGATTTCAGATCATTATCGCCCTATGTTAGCACCAGTTCTCTGGGTAGACAGGTCCCAGTTCAGGTTTCTGCCTGTATCCAGATCTTTGGGGAAAGATAGAACCACTGTCTATACTTTTGCTGTGTCCCAGATGATAAAACAGTGAGGCCTCTGAGTCTGTGCTTCATTAATACACATGCTTTGGAACCTGTCTCTAAAAGTGGTGTAGAGAAAAGAGGAGAGTTTGGAGTTAGAGCTATTGGGTTCCAGTCCCAAATCTTCTACTTACTAATTGAGTCATCTTGGTAAAGTCTCTTAAACTTTGTGAAGCTCAATTTTCTTAACTTTAAAGTTGGGACAATAGTGCCTATAACTAGGTTATTCTAATGAGCTTATTATATATGTAAACACAATTTTTTAAGTCTAAATGTACCACATAAATAATTAATGCTTATTTATTGTTAACAATATATTGTGTAATAATCAGTAGTAATAACTATGAAAGATTCATGCCCTCTGCTTTTGACTTTATAGAGTGATTGATTGTTACCTTACTCTTCATACTAGAAAAGCTCTGAGCTTTATCTTTTTAAAAAGATCTTTTTTAATGGAATTTTTATTACTGTCTCTAAAAATATTTTTAATAAGGATAAAGTTTACCTTTTAGACAGTGTGTTGCCTCAGCAATATATATACCCTACTAAGTTTGAGTTCTTCAAATTGTATAAATATTTCATATGGTATATAATAACTGTTACCTATCTATTCTATATCATTAAAATCATCATAGAAGAGCACTTAACATTTTTATGTATTGTCTCATTTGATCTTTGCAACCATGGATTAAAGTATTCAAGATAAACATTATCTTGATGGATTTTTTTTCTAAATTGTTTCACATACTCTTTAACTGTAGTTTAAACTATTTTATTGAAGTATGATTGACATACATTCATTTTGGTTTTTAAAATATTTTGTTAAAGTATAAGTTGATTTACAATGTTGTGTTAATTTCTGCTGTATGGCAAAGTGATTCAGTTATTCATATATATATTCTTTTTCATATTCTTTTCCATTATGGGTTATCACAGGATATTGAATATAGTTCCCTGTACTATACAATAGGACCTTGTTGTTTATCCATCCTATATATAATAGTTTGCATCTGCTAATCCCAAACTCCCAGTCCATTCCTCCCCTACCCCCACCTTCTTGGCAACCACAAGTGTGTTCTCTATGTCTGTGAGTCTGTTTCTGTTTCATAGATATGTTCATTTATGTCATATTTTAGAATCCACATATGAGTGATGTCATATGGTATTTGTCTTTCTCTGACTTACTTCGCTTAGTATGATAATCTCTAGGTCCATCCTTGTTGCTGCAAATGGCATTATTTCATTCTCTTTTATGGTTAATATTCTATTGATTATATATATACCACATTTTCTTTAACAGTTCATCTGTGATTGACATGCATTTAATGTATACAACTTATGTATTTACTGTATACAACTTGATGAGTTTGGAGATAAGTATATACCTGTGAAACCATCACCATAGTCTATGCCGTGAACATATCTATCACCTCCAAAAGTTTTCTTCCACCCTTTTTATTTATTATTATATGTGTGATAAGAACACTTAAGATCTACCCTCTTAGCAAATTTTTAATATATAGGACAATAGATATAGGTACTGTGCTCTACAGTAGGTTTCTAGGATTTTTTCATCTCATTTAACTGAAACTGTGTACCCTTTGATATCTCCTGATTTCCCCCTCCCCCAGGCCCTGGAAACCACCTGTTTCTATGAATTTGACTAGGTTCGTCACATAAATGATATTATGAAGTATTTGCATATCTGTATCTGACTTATTTCATTAGGATAATGTTCTCCATGTTGTCCAGAGTGGCAAGATTTCCTTCTTTTTTAAAGCTGAATAATAATACCATTGTGCCTGATCTTAGTGGAAATGGTTTCAGTTTTTCACCATTGAGGACGATGTTGGCTGTGAGTTTGTCCTATATGGCCTTCATTATGTTGAGGAAAGTTCCCTCTATGCCTACTTTCTGGAGGGTTTTTATCATAAATGGGTGTTGAATTTTGTCGAAAGCTTTTTCTGCATCCTTTGAGATGATCATATGGTTTTTATTCTTCAGTTTGTTAATATGGTGTATCACATTGATTGATTTGCATATATTGAAGAATCCTTGCGTTCCTGGAATAAACCCCACTTGATCATGGTGTATGATCCTTTGTTCATATTTTCTGTTTCTTCCTGGTTCAGTCTCGGTGGGTTGTGCATTTATAAGAATTTGTCCATTTCTTCCAAGTTGTCCATTTTATTGGCATAGAGGTGCTTGTAGTAATCTCTCATGACCCTTTGTATTTCTGCAGTGTCAGTTGTTACTTCTCCTTTTTCATTTCTAATTCTATTGATTTGAAGGTTTCCCACTCTCACCACTGTTATTCAACATAGTTTTGGAAGTTTTAGCCACAGCAATCAGAGAAGAAAAAGAAATAAAAGGAATCCAAATCAGAAAAGAAGAAGTAAAGCTGTCACTGTTTGCAGATGACATGATACTCTACATAGAGAATCCTAAAGATGCTACCAGAAAACTACTAGAGCTAATCAATGAATTTGGTAAAGTAGCAGGATACAAAATTAATGCA
>NC_041217.1:50260988-50261363 GCF_002837175.3 Physeter macrocephalus
TACATGTAAAAGTATGAAATTAGAACACTCCCTAACACCATACACAAAAATAAAGTCAAAATGGATTATAGACCTAAATGTAAGGCCAGACACTAAACTCTTAGAGGAAAACATAGGCAGAACACTCTATGACATAAATCACACCTAATGAAACTTAAAAGCTTTTGCACAGCAAAGGAAACCATAAAAAAGACCAAAAGACGACCCTCAGAATGGGAGAAAATATTTGCAAATGAAACAACTGACAAGGATTAATCTCCAAGATTTACAAGCAGCTCATGCAGCTCAATAACAAAAAACAAACAACCCAATCCAAAAATGAGCAGAAGACCTAAATAGACATTTCTCCAAAGAAGATATACAGATTGCCAACAA
>NC_041217.1:50261738-50262142 GCF_002837175.3 Physeter macrocephalus
ATGCAGGGGAACCGGGTTCGCGTCCCGGTCTGGGAAGATCCCATATGCCGCGGAGCGGCTGGGCCCGTGAGCCATGGCCGCTGAACCTGCGCGTCTGGAGCCTGTGCTACGCAAAGGGAGAGGCCACGGCAGTGAGAGGCCCGCGTACCACAAAAAAAAAAAAATAATAAAATAAAAATAAATAAATAAAAAAAACTAAAAATAGAACTACCATACTACCCAGCAATCCCACTACTGGGCACATACCCTGAGAAAACCATAATTCAAAAAGAGTCATGTACCAAAATGTTCATTGCAGCTCTATTTACAATAGCCAGGACATGGAAGCAACCTAAGTGTCCATCATCGGATGAACGGATAAAGAAGATGTGGCACATATATACAATGGAATATTACTCAGCCAT
>NC_041217.1:50262492-50291001 GCF_002837175.3 Physeter macrocephalus
ATGCAAGAGGGAAGAGATATGGCAATATATGTATATGTATAACTGATTCACTGTGTTATAAGGCAGAAACTAACACACCATTGTAAAGCAATTATACTCCAATAAAGATGTTAAAAATAAAATAAAAATTAAAAATAATAATTCCATTGTGTGTGTATACGTATATATGCATAAATACATCACATTTCCTTTATCCATTAATTTGTCAATGGACATTTAGTTTACTTCCCTGTTTTGGCTATTGTGAATATTACTGCAATGAACATGGGTGTGCAGATATCTCTCCAAGATTGTAATTTCAGTTCCTTTGCATATATATCCAAAAGTGGGATTGCCGGATAATATGGTAGTCCATTTTTAACCTTTTGGGGTACCTCCATAATTCTTTTCCATAGTGACTGCACCAATTTATATTCCCACCAGCAGTGTACAGGGATTCTCTTTCCTCCACATCCTCTCCACATACCTTGCACTTTTGTTTTTTCGATAATAGTCACAATACATTTGAAAATGTGACGTGATTTCTCATTGTGATTTTGATCACATAAGTCATGTGCTTTTTAAGTTTGATGTAATCCCATGGTCTATTTTTACTTTTGTTGTCCGTGCTTTTGTTGTTATATACAAGAAATCATTGTCAAGGCCAACTTCAAGAAGCTTTTTCCCCATGTTTCTTCTGGGAGTTTTATTGTTTCAATTCTTAACTTAAGTCTTTAATCCATTTTGAGTCAATTTTTGTGTATGGTATAAGGGCCAATTTCATTCTTTGTATGTGGTTATCCAGTTTCCCCAGTACCATTTACTGAAGAGACTATCCTTTCGCTATTGTGTAGTCTTGACATCCTTGTTGAGGATCAGTTGACTATATCTTCATGGGTTTATTTCTGACTTTCTATTCTCTTCCATTGGTCTATATGTCTGTATTTATGGCAGTATCATGTTTTGATTATTCTAGCTTTGTGATATATTTTGAAATCAGAAAGTGTGATGCCTCCAGTTTTGTTCTTCTTACTCAAAGTTGTTTTGGCCTTTCAAATTTGGGGTCTTTCGTGGTTCCATATGAATTTTAGGATTGTTTTCTGTTTCTGTAAAAAATGCCATTGGAATTTTGATACAGATTGCACTGAATCTGTAGATTGCTTTCGGTAGTATGGACATTTTAAGAATATTAATTCTCCATTCCGTGACCATGGGATATCTTTCCATTTACTTATGTCTGCTTTAATTCCTTTCATCAGTGTTTTAGAGGTTTCAGTGTATAATTCTTTTACCTCCTTGGTTAATCTTATTCCTAAATATTTTATTCTTTTTGATGCTGTTGTAAATGGGAGTTTTTCTTAATTTTGTTTGTGTTAATTTTGTTTTCTTAATTTTATGTTCTTATGAGTTATATGAATATTACATGTTTCATAATAACTATTATTTAGATATTCTCCATTATTAATATCATCATGCACTTCACAGCATTTTCATATATTATCTCATTTGATCTTTGCAACCATGGAATGAGGTATTTAAGATAAACATTATCTGATGGAAATTTTTTTTTTTTTTTAGTAAGACAGTTTTAACTTTGGTTACCTAACTTTGAAGCTTCTAAATGATGCCATTTCCTAGGCTAACCTAGTAATTGCAAAACAATCTGCCTTTAGAGTTAAGGTTGATGTCGTTTTGTTTCTTTTGAGGTTTTTTGTCATATGACCAGAAATAAGGCTATTTCTTTAAAATATATATATAAAATAAATAAATTAGCAGTGCTAATTTTATTCCTCCAGTTTAGTCCAGTGTTTCTCAAATGAAAACTGTTGATAAATACTAGGAAGATCACTTATACACATAAAGTTATAAAACTCCAGGCAAGTGCTAGATGACAGTATTGGTAATGTAGATCATACAAATGAGTAACTCAGCCTCTTCCCTTTCTGAACCCTGTCCTTCCATTTCCTCTCTCTTAGATGTTAAAATCTGTGGCTATGCCAAGGAGGATGGAGAGGAAAAGGAAAGAGCTTTTCATTTATTTTCTAAAGTATGATGGAAATAGAGATTTGATGGAGTTGTGGGAAAATTATTTTTGAAATCTATTGTTTAACCACAAAGCTAAAACAATTACTTGTCTATTACCAGAAATGGTGAAAAGTTTTTCAGTGTAATTTCTAAAATATTACTGATATTTGAAATGGTCAGAAGCACCAGAGGAAGTATTTGAATCAGTTTGAGGTAGAAATTAGTGAAGATTAAGATTGAGTTTTACCTTAAAACCCCTTATCCAGAGAGCTCAGTAATCCATAATCATATTTTGTCCTTCTTTCCCTCTTTACAGCGTCATCACCAGGCAAGCGTTCAATATATGGCAGTTTTTCAGATGATATTATTTGTTTCCTTTTATTATAGCTGTGCTTATTTTCTTTGTCCTCTTAACTTTGTCCCAGAAGTTTCACCACTCTCATTAAATAATTTGGGTCAAGTTCTTCAAGGCTTTCTCACAACACTAATGTGTTAAGAGTATGCTTTGTACTCGACTATTACATTAATTATGAAAGAAATCAATCTTGTGTCTCAAGCAGCTGTCAATCTAATAGACACTTGGATCTTCTGCTTTTTCTTCTGTTTCTGACAGAACTCTGCCTTATTTTCTCGTGGTGAAATTTGTATTTTCTTTTTCTGTTGGAAATACTGAAATTATGAAACATAAATTGATAGTCTTTATTACTCCTATCATTAGATGACGGTGTTCAGAAATCAGAGCTTGGAAACCAATCTCCATCAACCTCCAGCCAACGTAAGTTTGTCTATTCAGCTTTCATTAAATGAGTCTCTAAGATTGGTGAACATAATGATTTTTAATTTTTTTTGACACCAAAGAACTTCGTGCTATTTGAAGAATTATATTTTAAGTACTTCAAAGGAAAAAGTGTATATTTTACCAGCAGTAAAAGTCTTTAAGGACAAACTCTGTGAAAAAACATCTGGCTTTCCCCTTTACTTTATTATCCATAAGACCAAAAGTGAAAGTTAACAAGTAAAGCAACTAATACTGTTAACCAAGTGAACCTTGTTGAGTCAAAGGGAAGATGCACATAGCATGACATAATGGGAATACCATAGTTTTTTAGAGTTCACAGACCTGAATTTGAATTAGTTTGGACCACTTACCTTCTGTATAGCCTTGGGGCAAGTTTCTTTAGTTCTCTAAGCCTTTTTATTGTCTTGAAAGAGTACTAAGAAAATAACAGTGATTCTCAGATTCTTTGGTCTCAATACCACTTTCCACTAGCAAAATTAATAAGAACCCCAGAGACCTTTTTTAAAAAGAGACTTAAAAAAATATATATGAGTTATACCTGTCCATATTTACCTAGAGATTAAAATTGGAAAAAAATGTTTTAATGTTTGTTAGTTATTTTTAAATAATTTAGTAAGGAGAGTGGTAGATTGCTTTGTATTTTCTCTGATCTCTAATGCCTGGCTTAATAAAATGGAGCTGGAGTTTCATTCTGCTTCTGTATTCAAACTGTTACAATATATTGGGGGTTTTTTTGGTTTTTTAATTTATTTATTAATTTATTTTGGGCTACTGTTCTATGTAGCAGAAGTGCTTTATATATATGTCCCATTTCTTCACATAGAATGTTAAGATTTCTACTCAAGGTTGAGTTCTAATAAGATAATTTCTTTTAAATGCTTCATGAAGGATGTTCTTAAGTGAAACTGATAACCTGGAATACATGGCCATGAAGAATACAAAGACAGTCCTAGTTTGGTGCTACTGCCCTGTGATTCATCTAAAGCATCAGTTATTTTTCCTACCATGGCTTTTTACACCATCAGTGCAGATGTCAATATGGTAGAAAAAGGCAAATAAGATCGTAGTGTCGGGAGAATAGTTTTAACCTCAAGGACCCCCTTGAAGAGATCTTGAGATACCCCACCAGCCACGCTTTGAGAACTGTTGCTCTAGAGGGTCCATGGTACAATTATTAGTCTAAAGCAGTCAATAAATAGAAAGTATAAAAATACTGTTGCTGTCATATTAAATTATTAAATGATGTGGTATATGAGAAAGTGCTTAAACTGAAAAGCACTAGGTAAATGTAAATTCATATCATCATTGCCAGTAATAATTAGGAATGAGTTGCAAACTAAGTTTTACCAGTGTCAACTTGCATACAGCAAAAGATAGGCATCAGTGCAATTAAAGGGACAGCTAGCTATTATATGGAAGATTTCACTTATAATGCATCCTTTTCTTTATCCCTTTATATACATAAACATTCCACCTTGGATAATAATCCATGCTAGTTTCTAAATTTAAAACTATTTTGTAAAGTGTCTTTTAATATTGTTTACCTCCCAAATATTAGCAGTAGTAATAATAGTTTTGCTTTATAAATTGTATCCTTTCTGACTTGCACATGCCATTGCATATACTTAAATTCTGCTTTTTCCTCTAAGTCTCTTTATCATTTTGACATTGAAGAGGCATATGCATACTCATACACGTAACTTAAAACACATGTGCTAAATTATTTCTTTAAGAAAGTAAATTATCAGCTCCCTTCTTTAAATTCCTTCCTCTCTTATCTAATGTTTATAAAGATTAATATTGGCTTTAAAAGTCACTTGCTCTTGAATCTAAGAAACTAATATTTGTGTCTATCATTTCTTTTTTTCCTGAGCAGAAGTGACTGGACAACCCAAAAGTGCATCTTTTGTCACGGTGAAGTGGTGGTGGCCCCTTGTTCTGATAGCTGCTCTTCTCATTGGGTGTTTTTGGTACATTCATACTCCTGAAGCAGAAACCACTGCTGTTCAAGAGTTCCAGAACCAGATGAAACAACTTATGAATAAGTACCAAGGTCAAGATGAGAAGCTGTGGAAAAGGAGCCTAACATTCCTGGAAAAACATCTTAATAGCTCCCACCCTCGGCCTCAGCCTGCTATCTTGCTGCTCACTGCTGCCCGAGATGCTGAAGAAGCACTCAAGTGTCTGAGTGAACAAATTGCTGATGCCTATTCTTCCTTCCGAAGTGTTCCTGCAATCCGGATTGATGGGGCGGGCAAAGCAACTCAAGACAGTGATGTTGTCAAGCAAGAGGTGGATCAGAAACTGAGCAACGGATTCCAAAATGGCCAGAATGCAGCTGTGGTCCACCGCTTTGAGTCACTGCCTGCAGGCTCTACTTTGATCTTCTATAAGTATTGTGATCATGAAAATGCAGCCTTTAAAGATGTAGCCTTAGTCCTAACTGTCTTGTTAGAGGAGGAGACACTTGGAACCAGTCTAGGCCTAAAGGAAATTGAAGAAAAAGTGAGGGATTTCCTCAAAGTCAAGTTCACCAACTCTGATACACCCAACTCCTACAAACATATGGACCCAGACAAATTGAGTGGGCTCTGGAGCCGTATTTCTCACTTAGTCCTGCCTGTACAACCTGAAAATGACCTGAAAAGGGGCATCTGCTTATAAGAGGAGACAGAAAAGAAAATCATGTCTCAAGTTCTGAGAACTTTTCAAACTTTCTAACCATAGACAGGATCCAGAGCTCTTTTTCAAAGAACTGGTTTCTTTTTAAAGGAGGTTAAGTTCTTAGGTAAACATGGAATATCTAAATCGTTTATTCAACCTAGTTATCTGTTTTTTGAGAGAATCGTTTCCTTGTTTCCATTGAGATCTGTGTTAATGATATCTGAGGACTGTAAATTATATGCAGTCCCATAGAGGATCTGCTTAGATTCTGGGTTGAATCATTATTGCTATGGTATGACCAGTGGGAGGGATTAGGCTCCTTCCTATGAATCCACCCAATTTTTTAACTTAGATTTTTTTCACAGTTTGTTGAGTTATTAGTAAGACAGCTCCCTGAACACAACTGTGGGTTTCCCCTTTTGTCCACTTCTGCATCATTTAGATGTGAATTCTGTAGTCAGCTTCTGCTTATAGGAACAAAAATAATGAAAGGCCATCCGAGTGTGTGTTTGGGATTTTTGGTTTTTGTTTTTTTCCTTTGATTTTGGAGGGCAAGGAGAAGGAGACATGGGAAAAGTTGTGGAATGGGGAGGAAAAGAGGGGAAAAAGTCTTCAAGATGAAATGTTAAAATAAGCCACTGAGGGAATTCCCTGGCGGTCCAGTGGTTAGGACTCCACGCTTTCACTGCCGAGGGCCCAGGTTTGATCCCTGGTCAGGGAACTAAGATCCTGCAAGCCTCCCCATGTGGCCAAAAAGAAAGCCACTGAGGCTTAGGGTTAGTCAAACATAGTTACATGAACTGCATTCTCAGTGAATTCTGTTGGGACTTGTGTTTCACATGTCCTTTTTTTTCCTTTAAGAAATTTTTATTCCAAAGGTTTTGAAGCATGTATATGATGAGGTTTAGTATATTTGTTCACTTGGCTCTTAAGAATGGGTAACTTCAGAGCCATTTATTTTGGTCATATCCTGAAAGTTTTGTTAAGAAATACAGTTTCAGGAATTGGTAAACCATTTGTTAACCAGCTGTCCTGGGCTGTTGAAGAAGGATTTGATTTTCTGCATGTCTACTTGTTGCATTCTGAGTCCTTTAATGACACTCTTGTAACAAGAATAAAGATTTACAATGCACGTGATAAATTCTACTAAGAGGGCCTCAAGCGAAAAAGAAAGTGAAGTTTACCGTATATGAAGAATGTTAAAATTTACTCCTATAGAATTTCAGTTTTAACTTTGCATCACTAACAGCTTTCTCATCCGTCAACTGCTTTGGTTTTCTTAGAAGCTTAAAATTCTGGATCCACTTTATTTTTTTTATTTTCTACAAACCTTTAAATGAAAATACTGTTTTTAGAATACTAGAGCCTGTCAATAGCTTCATCATTTACCTCTTGAGGATCCCATGACTGGTGGTAGAGTACAGTCTCGTTTCTTCCCACTAGGACTACCAGTATTCAGAAATTTACACCCCTTATTGTAATTTGTTCCTGACTGTCAGAAGTCAGATATTCTGATTTATAGAGGATTCTAAAAC
This sequence comes from Physeter macrocephalus, assembly GCF_002837175.3. Lineage (NCBI taxonomy): Eukaryota > Metazoa > Chordata > Mammalia > Artiodactyla > Physeteridae > Physeter > Physeter macrocephalus. The sequence goes on from NC_041217.1 coordinate 50,269,495, forward strand.
AAGAGTTTTTGAAAAGACTTATTTTATACATATATATATTATATGGAGAAACAAATGTTTTTTTAAATGTTTCATTGACCAAAATAATTTTAAAGTAATTAATATTACTTATATCAGGAAAAATAATTGTAGCAGCTGATCTGTACATGACTTTAAAAGCTATTTTAGTAATTTAAATAAATTTACTTTCTTGGTTTGTACTCTTGTGTGTCATAAACTTAATGATTCATATACCTTTAAAAGAAATTATTCCTAGAGTTTTCTTTACACTGGAACAATTTTAGTGACTTCTGCTAGGAGAAACAAAGGCCAAACAAAGAATTGGAGCCACTCACAAGTACACTGGTAGGAAATATAATCACTGTGATTTTCTGTTTCATCCAGGGATTCTGAATTATCACTAAAATGGAATTAGTTTAGGTATTCCCCACTTGGCAAAAGAATCCACACCGTGTTTCTCAAATTTTTCATTCTCACCTCTCTAAAGAACCTTTTTAGATTTTTTTTTCCTAATCACCTACCCCCATGAAATTTTAATACTGCATATATACTCTATATCTGTTTATGGACTGCATATTTTTATGCCTTATACACCTGAAGAATAAGGTTTTTTTGCCCCCAGTGAAAGTGCATGCTCAAGAACATCTGTATTTTAGATCATTGATGCCTAAAACATTTTGTTTTGTTCATGTTACCATAATCCGTTTGGAGGGGAAAATTTAATAAATCATCAGCTTGAAAATAGGAACTTGGGCCTCTAGAAATTAGGCACATTGTGACTTTGGGTGACAACATTGGCCCAGGGAAAACCACAGTGCAAAACTGACCTTACAAATTTCTAAAAACTTAATTTGCTTCCCTTCTCTTAATGACTTTCTTATATTACTTTTAAGGAGGTTTTCTAAACCTCCAGTTCTCAATGATAGGAAATAAACCTGATTTTCATTCTACGAAGAGAAGTGAAACTTAGAAAGGGTTTGCGTAGTTAATACCTACACTAAAGATATAAAGCCCAATTTGCCTGTGACCTTAGGTCTTCTGAAAGTGGCCTTTGTGTTGTCAATATGAGGAAGCATTTCTCATTGATTGCAAAAAAAACCAGTGGACTATTCTTGTACATTGTCCTTATCAAGGCCACAGAGTAAAATCTTATGGTATGAAGATTCTACTGGCATTAGCCACCTGGGATGAAGGTGTGAGTCCTGAGTCTGGGAAACCAAACTGAGTCTTTTTTTTTTTTTTCTTTTTCGCGGGCCTCTCACTGTTGTGGCCTCTCCCTTTGCGGAGCACAGGCTCCGGACGCGCAGGCTCAGCGGCCATGGCTCACGGGCCCAGCCGCTCCGCGGCATGTGGGATCTTCCCGGACCGGGGCACGAACCCGTGTCCCCTGCATCGGCAGGCGGACTCTCAACCACTGCGCCACCAGGGAAGCCCCCAGGGAAGCCCCCAAACTAAGTCTTCCATTGACTGCCATTGACTTGGAAAAAGAGGAAACTCCTGCCTTAAACCTATCTTTGGCCTGGATTCAGAGAAGTCCTGGTGGGCTTGCAGGTTCTTCTGGATGGTAGGGGAAATATAGCCCATCACCTGAGCATGAACAGGGAGAAACCTCTTGCAATTTACAAATTATAGTCTTGTCTTTTGCACACTCTTGGACTCCTCTGGAATATTTTTCATATCTTGCCTTCCTTTTCCTCACGCTCTGCTAATTCTTATTTGTTCTGAATGCTTTATTTTTTTTCAGGCAGAACTTTACTGAACCTAACCTAATTCCCTACCCTGAAATACTGGTGCAGGTGCCTCTTCTTTACACACTTGTTCATCCTATATTACCCCTGTCACAGCACTTAGCACACTCCCACAACCATATGCCTCTTTTTTTAGAATTTTATTAGTATAGTTGATTTACAGTGTTGTGTTAATTTCTGCTGTACAGCAAAGTGATTCAGTTATATATATTCTTTTTCATGTTATTTTCCATTTTGGTTTATTACAAGCTATTAAATATAGTTCCCTGTGCTATACAGTAAGACCTTGTTGTTTATCCATCCTACATATAATAGTTTGCATCTGCTAATCCCAAACTCCCACTCCATCCCTCCCCCACCCACCCCCACCTTGGCAACCACAAGTCTGTTCTCTTTGTATGTTTCTGTTTCATAGATAGGTTCATTTGTGTCACATTTTAGATTCCACATATAAGTGATATCATATGATATTTGTATTTGTCTTTCTGACTTACTTCACTTAGTATGATAATCCTAGGTCCATCCATGTTGCTACAAACGGCATTATTTTGTTCTTTTTTATGGCTGAGTAATATTCCACTGTAAATAGTGCTACTATGAACATAGGTGTGCATGTATCTTTTCAAATTAGAGTTTTGTCTGAGTATATGCCTAGGAGTAGGATTGCTGGATCACCATATGCCTCTTTTTTTTAAAAAAAAAAAAACCTATTTTTTTTAATTTAATTTTTTTTTTACTTTTTGGGTGCATTGGGTCTTCGTTGCTGTGTGTGGGCTTTCTCTGGTTGCGGTGAGTGGGGGCTACTCTTTGTTGCAGTGTGCGGGCTTCTCATTGCGGTGGCTTCTCTTGTTGTGGAGCACGGGCTCTAGGTGCGCGGGCTTCAGTAGTTGTGGCACACGGGCTCAGTAGTTGTGGCTCGCAGGCTCTAGAGTGCAGGCTCAGTAGTTGTGGCGCATGGGCTTAGTTGCTCCGCAGCATGTGGGATCTTCCTGGACCAGGGCTCGAACCCTTGTCCCCTGCATTGGCAGGTGGATTCTTAACCACTGCGCCACCAGGGAAGCCCCATATGCCTCTTGAGAGCAGGAGAGTGTGCTCAGTCTACACACAGTGGTAATCACATAAAGTGCTCAAATATTTGTTAAATAAAAATTGCAAGCCCTGTGTGGTTAGCAAAAATAGGTAAGTTGCATCTTTCTCAGTGTTTTGCTTTTTTTCTGTTATTCCTGAGCCTTTTTTTCCTAAATCTTTTTTATATAAACTATTTCAACCTGGATTCAGTAGGGCTATGAATAATTTCAGGAAAGAGGAAGGGGACCAATCTCAGAAGGGAAACCTGGCCCTTTTCTGGTGGAAGCAAGGATCATTAGAGAGAGGTCCCCAAGGGGAAGGTAAATGTTAAGAAAAAACTGGGAGGCCTTAAGGTCTTTCCACAGTAAGATCAGGAATTTGAGTTTTCTTAAAAGAGCTAGGAAGTTTCCTTACATCTTTTCATGTTGTGTAAGAGCGTAATTATAGTCCAGATAAGAGATGGCTATGGATGTGGAGAGAAGATAGATAAGAAAAATATTCGAGAAGTAGAAATGACAAGGTTTGGTAATCGAATGTAATGTTATAGAGAAAATACCTCATAGAGGACTCTTCAAAGCGCTGTACTACTAAAAATACCGCCTCAATCTATTTAGCTCATCTATCTTCTTTCCCCAAATACTAAGCACACAGTGGTAAACTAAATTCTTATCTCTGTATGTCTTTCTGTTGACTTTTAGCAGTTTGAAGTAGAGACTCACATATTTAGTCAGGAATTATTTGATTGTAAATAAAAACCCTGTCTAATCAGCAAAAGAGGAAAGGAGAAGTGAGGTGAGTATTGTAAGAATATACATCTGAGACTCCAAGACAGGAAAATATGGGAACTGTGAGGACTGTTCTGGACAGAGAGACCTCACAGCCATTCCCTCTGCCTCTCTACTTCTGGCTTGCTATGCCTCAGCAACTTACCCTTGTGTCTTTTTGTTTGGGCTGCGTTGGGTCTTCATTGCTGCGAGCAGGTTTTCTCTAGTTGCGGCGAGCGGGGGCTACTTTTCGAGTGGCGCGCAGGCTTCTCATTGCTGTGGCTTCTCTTGTTGCGGAGCACGGGCTCTAGGCGCGTGGGCTTCAGTAGTTGTGGCACGCGAGCTCTAGAGCACAGGCTCAGTAGTTGTGGCGCACGGGCTTAGTTGCTCCGTGGCACGTAGGATCTTCCCAGACGAGGGCTCAAACCCATGTCCCCTGCAGATTGGCAGGCGGATTCTTAACCACTGCACCACCAGGGAAATCCCCCCCTCCCCCGCTTGTGTCTTAAACACCAAGAGGGTGAACCTGATTGGCTCAGTCCAGTGTATGGGTTATCCCTGAAAAGAATATATGATTAAACATAGCTGCCTAGGTCACTCCTTTAACAGGAACCATGGGGTGGGGATAGAGTAGGGCAGTCTTCTGAGGTCAGGCCAAGGAGTGGGCAGATATGGTTAAGGGACAACTGAATACATCTTCAGATTTATAGACCTTTATATAATGTGATGCTGTTCTGGTTAATTCATTTCATTTTGCCTTTTTTAAAAATCAGTGAAAGGGAATTAAAGGTAATGGAAGCAACAATGAAGTTTTAAACTCTGGGTCCTGGTCATAGCTCTGCCTAGGTAAATTTAACCTAAGCAAGTCCACTTTGTAGCTCTGCTACAAATGTGTTCTGATTTCTTCCCATTGCTTCTGTGTTTCTTATGCTAAAAAAAAAGAAAAAAAGAAAAGAAAGCGCAGTTAAAACTTCAGGTACTGTTTTCATGTATAATGGCTATTATTAATTTGTTGTAAGTCCCTCACAAACACACTGAGCTTTCTTTAGTTTTCAGTCTGTTTCTTGGGCAAGCGAGGTAGTAAGTGACCATGTAACCTCTGATTCCAACTTGAGTTTTTAGAGTTTGTCTTCCCAGTTTTTAAAATTTATTTATTTATTTATTTATTTGATGTGGACCACTTTCAAAGTCTTTATTGAATTTGTTACAGTATTGCTTCTGTTTTTTTCGTTTGTTTTTTTGGGGTTTTTTTGCTATGTTGGGTCTTCGTTGCTGTGCGCATGCTTTCTCTAGTTGCGGCTAGCAGGGGCTACTCTTCATTGCCGTACGCAGGCTTCTCATTGCGGTGGCTTCTCTTGTTGCAGAGCACGGGCTCTAGGCACACGGGCTCAGTAGTTGCGGCATGCGGGCCCTTAGAGCACGTGGGCTTCAGTAGTTGTGGCGCATGGGCTCAGTAGTTGTGGCGCATGGGCTTAGTTGCTCTGTGGCGTGTGGGATCCTCCTGGACCATGGGTCGAACCCATGTCCCCTGCATTGGCAGGCAGATTCTTAACCACTGCTCCACCAGGGAAGTCCCTTGCTTCTCTTTTATGTCCTGGTTTTTTGGCCACAAGGCATGTGGGATCCTAGCTCCCCAGCCAGGGATCGAACCCGCACCTCCTGCATTGGAAGGCGAAGTCCTAACCACTGGACCACCAGGGAAATTCCTTTCTTCCCACTTTTAGAGAGCACCATTCTTAGGCTAAACTCAAGAAGAGAAACTGCTCTGTTCTATATAGCCCATAAGAGAATATTTACTCATAGTACTTATGTGCATTTCTTGATGAGCAATTTTTTTAATCTACTCTCAATTTCATAGTTTAAATGGACTTTCTCCTACTTTGTGTACCATGAAGATGGAAAAGATCAATATCGAGAACTTTGAGTATGTATTAAGTTGTCCCTCACCATTTTCTAGTTTTTGTTACTATTTATTGAGTGCTTATTAATGCCCCAAACGCTGTTTCAACTTCTTTACATGTATTAACTGATTTAATTCTCACAATAATCCTGTGAGTTGGTAATATTATCCCAACTTTATAGACAGGAAACTGAAGCACAGAAAGATACAATGACACCCAAAAATACCCAAGTAAAAAGTGGTAAAGCAGAGATTTGAACCCAGGCTGTCTGCGTTTAAAACATCTATTCTTACCACTATGTAGAGAGTCTCTAGAACCCCATATATGATGTTTCTCCCCAATCTATTCAGGCTCTAGACAGGTTGGAGTATTTTTCCAACATTGTAGAATTTTTTTTTCAATTGAACTATAGTTGACTTACAATATTGTGTTCGTTTCAGGTGTACAGTGAAGTGATTCAGATATATATATAGATGTATAGGTATATATATATTCTTTTTCAGATTCTTTTCCACTATAACTTATTACAAGATATTGAATATAGTTCCCTGTGCTTTACAGTTTTTTGTTCCTTGTTTTTTGTCTCTTTCATATATAATGGTGTCTATCCCATACTCCTAATTTATCCCTCCTCCCCTTCTTTCCCCCTTGGTAACCCTAAGTTTGTTTCTCTGTCTGTGAATCTGTTTCTGTTTTGTAAATAATGTTTTGGATTATTTTTTAGATTCCACATATAAGTGATATCGCATGATATTTGTCTTTTTCTGTCTGACTTACTTCACTTAGTATGATAATCTCTAGGTCCATGCATGTTGCATGAAAGGATATTTCATACTTTTTTATGGCTAATATCCTATTATTATATATACAGAATATATATATACCTTATACTATATATATTATATATAGTATATTATATTACTATATTATATATAGTATATTATAGTATATATAATATTTACATTATATAAATATTATATATTATATATATAGGATAGGATATATATCCTATAGATAGGATATATATATAATTATATATAGGAGAGATATATATATATATATATATAGTATATGTGTATATATACCACATCTTTTTTATCCATTCATCTGTTGATGGACGTTTGGGTTGTTTCTATGTCTTAGCTATTGTAAATAGTTCTGCTATGAACATTGGGGCGTATGTATCTTTTCAGATTAGAGCTTTTGTCTTTTCCAGATATATGCCCAGGAGTGGTGGGATTGCTGGATCATGCTGTAGCTCTATTTTTAGTTTTTTAAGGAACCTCCATATTGTTCTTCATAGTGGCTGCACCAATTTACATTCTCACCAACAGTGTAGGAGGGTTTCCTTTCCTCCACACCCTCTCTAGCATTTATTATTTGTAGATTTTTGATAATGGCCATTCTGACTGGTGTGAGGTGATACCTCATTGTAGTTTTGATTTGCATTTCTCTAATAATTAGTGATGTTGAGCATCTTTTCATGTGCCTGTTGCCATCTGTATGTCTTCTTTGGAGAAATGTCTATTTAGGTCTTCTGATTTTTTGATTGGGTTGGTTTTTTGATATTGAGTTGTATGCCAACTTTGTAGATTCTTATTTGTGATTTTCCTTTAAGCCGTTTTCTTTCTTTCCTTCTTGCTCAGCTTTGTGGAATTCAATATTGCACACACCCAGAGTCTAGAGAATTTTGAGTAGAGTGAGACACATACCTGTTGACTCATATTTGCATACATTGACATCATGCTTTTGTAACTGGAGGCCTGCAGTGTTGACTCACAGTTTATCTTTTTTGAAATACCTACACATAGCCTAGGTGTTAGCTGTCCCTGTATACCATGGAGACTTTGTTTTGCCTGCCCTCAGCCTTGATGCAAAATAGCACTTCTTGGAATTCCTAAGGAAGAGTCCAGTTGCCTCAAAAGCATTGGTAATTTCACATAAACAGTTGGGAAAGGATGATAACAGCACAGGCCCTTCAATCGCAGCTCCAACACTTTTCTCACTGAGTGACATTGGCAAATTACTTCTCTACGCCTCAATTTCCTCATCTCTAAAATGGGGGAAATAACATAACTACTACCTTAGTGGTGTTATGAGGATTAAGTCAGTTATACATACAAAGCACTTAAAAAGTGCTGAGAACATCAAAGGGTACAATGTTAGCCACTTTTGTTCATCTAAATTCTTACCAAGGATTCTCCTCTCCCCATCTGTGTGGCATCAACTGTGGCTGGCTTATATTTCTGCCTCCTAAGTGACCCTTATCCTACAGAGTACCTGGGCTTTCTCCCAGTTTACACCTCCATCACAAACCCCAATCCATCACAATGTTCATTAAACAAAGGGCTTCCAGTTACCAGAATCCACCCTTTCCAAAAATCTGGGTAATTATAAAGAACAAAAAAGATTTCCATCACATGTGGATAGCTCTTTCATATTTTCATGGCTTATTCTTCCATAGCTTCACTGTCCTACTCTCAGCCTTAAAGACCTCATTTTTATTCAAGCAACTGTAATTTGTTGAGATTATTTTCCAAGTGCTGCACAGACCACCCTGTGTTAAACACAGAGATGTGACACTTAGACCCTCTTAGAGGAAGAATTTGTTGTGCTAGCTGCTGGGAATATGGCTAATGGACAGCCTTCACCATCAGCCACTTCATGGATTGCTTCAGCTGCAGAGAGTCACTTTACCCAATGTCATGCCACAGGGGGCGGGTGTGTACATCCAATGGCTGATTGACAGAATATAGAGGCTCAGCCTTCTCAGCCCAACACAATGCAATTTGGACAGGCCATTTGCACTCCAGAGCTTCCGCATGAGGTTGGCTGAGGCTATAGCACCTGTATCATAGTGTGACATCCTGCTTCCCTCTCCTCCCTTCCACAGGTGCTCATACCCAGCGCATTCCCTAGTAAACATCCAGCACACTAAACTTTGTTTCATAGTCTGCTTCTCAGAGACCCCCACCTGTGTCACACTCTAAGGTTAGTGTAGTCTATAAATGGAATGAATAATAGCTAATGTTTATTGAGCACTAAATATGTGCCAAGCACATACTTATGATAGGCACCGTACATATAGTAGTATCTCATTTAAATTTCATAATCCTTTGAAGTAAATACTGCTACTATCTGACTGTTTAGATAAGGAAACAAAAATACAAAGCTATACTGTTAGTAACTGGTGGAGATAGAACTTGAACACAGATCGTCTGATCCAGAGCCTACATTTTTAACCATCATGCTACATTCTATCCTATAATAATATCTACTTCTTAAGAAGTGAAAATGATATTAAACCATATCTTATAAATCATAACATATGATGGATGTAAGTTAAGGAACCATAGTGCACGACCTATAAGATCACTTCATTATCTGATGAAATTTATGCTTCTCTATAGAGATAAAACCTGGTAAAAACATTTGAAACTCTATTAGGAAGAATATCTTTCTAACAACAAAGGCCTACTGTGGTTCTGATTTCCAAAATTTGAACGTAGTTGAACTAGAGGTAGGTTGAACTAAATCTCTGTCAATGCTGACTATGAAATTGGCAAAGGTTATAATATCTGAAAATACTGTAAAGCCCAAAGTATTTGTTTGATGTTGCCTCTGAAAGAGTCTTTATCTCTTGTAGCCAATAATCTGTCCATTGTTCAACAGATGACTCAAGCTGGGTTTGAGTGATGTAATACTTGCCACTTGAAATACAACATTTTAGGGAGCAAATTCCAGTAAAACCTTTCTCTTTGGAAATAGTCCCAAAGGATTAGATTTTCTGTTGTTAACTGGTAGGTTCCAAAGACCAAAGGTTTGCTTCTCTGAAATATTTTTATTAGCCTTGGATAAGTAGGTTGACAGACACGGGGAATGAAGTACTTTCACGTTCAGAAAATGTAGCCAACCTCCTACTTCTGACTTCAACTCTAAGTTTTTACTGTTATTGAATCAGCAGCTCTGCTCTTTGAGTCATGTGGGTTATTACTGAAGTAGCCCTTCTACCCTTAACATTTATTTTGAGATCAGTGTGTGTTAGCTGATTGGACTATAGATTTAGCTCAGATTTAGTTCTAAGTAACTAATCTTTTGCCCTTATAGCATGTTATCTCATTCCTCTAGAAAAGGGACACAAACATCAAAATTTACAGCAGTCTCAACATCTGCCTTAAATCCTTCACAGAGTGTTCAGGGAGGAATATGCATCTGTGCATGCTAAAAATTAACTTTTATTATGAAATAAAATATAAATAATGCAAATAAGAGGGATGGATAGATAAGGCTAATATCACTCTCATAGCTATAGCTGTCTCCTATAATTAGAAGGTTGTTTAGGTGACTTTTAATTTGTTTCAAATCTTAAACATAAGCATATGAGTTTAAATAAATGAACAAACCAAACATAAGACAAATTAAATCATGGTTTCCTCAAAGCATCAACTCTCCTCAAAACAACACAAACAGAACAATGAAGTTAAAATACATAAAGAGTATAAATAGAACTGAATAAAGCCAAAAGGCAATTGAACAAGAAAAGTTTGGAAATAAGGCACTGGAATAATCAGCAATCCTAGTAAAGTCCATTTTTTCAGACAGTATGAGGTCATGCCTCAGACAACAAAATACTTCTGGCACCTTTCATCTGAGTTGTCCAAGTGCTTTGTTGACATTATCTAATAGCAAATATTATTACCCCCATTTTATAGGTGGAGAAACTAAGATACTAAGAGATTAAATAACTTGCTTAAGCATGCACAAGGAGTCACTGATGGAACCAGAAATTTATTTCAGGAATCTAATCTACATTTCTGTTAATATCACTAGGTCAGCTTTCCAGATACCAAAAGACAGTTATTGGTGTAAGTTTGTATTAAATGTATTTTTAAAACTGATATTATCTTCTGTAAACAATTCAATGAAAATGCTTTTGTTGAAGGTCATGGTTGCCTTTTGTGGGAGGAATTTAAGAGGTGATTTAAAAATAAAGGGAGGGTGGGAGGGAGGGAGATGCAAGAGGGAAGAGATATGGGAACATATGTATATGTATAACTGATTCACTTAGTTGTAAAGCAGAAACTAACACACCATTGTAAAGCAATTATACTCCAATAAAGATGTTAAAAAAATAAAATAAATAAATAAATAAATTCTCCCAGATTCAAGAGTATCCACATTAGGTTAAGGTTATTTAGTAAAACCCATTTTTGGTATCTAATACAGAACCATCGTGAAATCATGTCAGTTAATATCCAATGTCCTAATGGTTATTTCGTGTGCGTGTGTGTGTCATACCTTATTTTTAGTAGGGTGAGGCATGAACAGGAGAGGTCTAGGAATTATTCTATGCTTTCTATTCCCACTCAACTCAGAATTGTCCCTGAAAATTCTGTAATCTCTATGGAAACATATTATGGGAGGCGGGGGTGATTTTTGGTTTTTGTCCTTTCTCAAGAATGTTACTCACTTTTCCCCTTTGTCCTAATATCCAAGCGCCTATAAATCTTTTACAGTCTGCCTCACGAACACAAAATTTTCAGTGCATAATTGATATTACTACTTCTGACAAGAATCACAAATATAAATTGTTTATATTCGACTAATAGCAAATATTTGTGCTAAAAGTAAACTGTTCACAGGACAAATGCAAAGTTTTATAATATTAACTGCATGTAAACTCTAACTACATTTTAAAATGGAGAACTAATAAATTGCTCCTTCATTTTGGCCTGAACTCGGGGTTAAAGTTATTGATCAGAGGTCAAGGGCAGAGAGCTGCATATGAACATCCAGAGATATACACTTCCTTTATCACTGGTGTGTGCAGGTTAAAAGGTGACTAGAACTATATACTTCAGTTAAAAAAAAATAAATAAAGGTGACTAGAGAGCTCGGGGGAAGAGAGGGATCCTGAATTCAGCAAAATCCAACTATTTCTCACTTAGTCACTCATATCCTTTTTATTCAGAAATCCACATCCCAGTGTTCTTTCGAAAGAGCATCTAACTGCTTTTTTTTTTTTTTTCTGGCTGCACCACAGATCTTATTTCCCCCACCAGGGATCAAACCCGTACCCCCTGCAGTGGAAGTGCTGAGTCCTAACCACTGGACCTCCAGGGAATTCCCACATCTAACTGCTCTGAGCAACCACACTGTGTAGTAGAAGAGGAATATGTTCTGGATTCAGAAGGTGGAGTTTCCAGTGCCAGCTCTACCACCTTCCAACCTGTGACTGAGAGCAAGCCACTTCACCTTTCCTCATCCCTATGATGCTAATACAGCTCAGGTTTTCATGAGAATTAAACAAGACAATGTCTGTGAATAAGAGGTTATTAGAGTTTATACAAGAGCTATTTATATAGTGTACACTATATAAATACATATATTAGTTATATAAAATACATATGTAATAGTTATACCAGAACCACTTATATATGTAAAATAGTTGTCGACATATGTTACATCAGTTTATATGTTTGCTTTGCACAAATTTTTCAATTCATGCTTGATATATGCAATCACTTATATTTCCAAAACCAGCTACCTCTTCACCATCACTCTTATTTCTTCCTGTCAGTTTTTCTGTCGGACAGTTCCAGCTGCTTTTGCCCCCTTATAATATTATGTGGACCTTCTGTTCATGCACTAGGATTTGTAACCAAACGCTCACATGTTCTCATTTCTTGTTCAACAGGTGGGGAGCACTCAATCCTGGGATTCCAGGAGTGTTTTTAGTGGCTGATAAGCCTCATTAAAACCTGTGGGTCTTCTTCCCAGCTGCCTTTTTCTATTTTTGGAATGGCCACAGAAAATGTCCTGTCAAGAGTTTAAAATTTTCCACCGCCTGTACATAGGATGGTTTACCCCTTGCAAAACATAACCTGGTTTGGTTACATATAACCTCATTCTGACTTATATTCTTCAGGGTTTTTTTTTAATTGCACCTGTCTTGCTATAAGATGTTTCATCACACATTTCATTTGTATAATTAGTCCATAAATCAGTACTGAAACCGAGAGATACTCTAAAGAGTGATGTTTTTCTCTTTAAGAGTGTTCTAAGAAACAGGACTTGCCTTTGTACAGTAAAGGGATTACCATGTCTGTTAGCTAAGCTATTTACAAGCAATGCCAGTAGGTAAAATACCAAAAAGAAGGTACTCAACATTAAAAGAGACTGATCTTTGAAGATTCTTGGAGATTAAATACAGGAAAATACAATTTTTAAAGCTTAGAAACTTTTCAAAATCACACATTTCAGAAGTACTTTTGTTCTTGACAAGTATAAAACTTAATTTGGGGCTTCCCTGGTGGTGCAGTGGTTGAGAGTCCGCCTGCTGTTGCAGGGGACACGGGATCGTGCCCCGGTCCGGGAAGATCCCACATGCCGCGGAGCAGCTGGGCCCGTGAGCCGTGGCCGCCGAGCCTGCGCGTCCGAAGCCTGTGCTCCGCAACGGGAGAGGCCACGACAGTGAGAGGCCCGCGTACCGGAAAAAAAAAACTTAATTTGGGGAAAATGGGAAAGGCTTAGTACTTAGATTTAAATATATTGGTTGTCTCATTCATAAATCTTGTTGAGGAAAACTAGGAAGATAGAAGTAAATCATAGAGATAAAATGATCAAAAGTCAGCCTCACCCTGATCCAGATCTGCTCCCCAACACCAGAGTTTATCATTTTTATGTATTGTTGTATACTTGTATATATACATGTACCCACAGAATAAGCATAGAATCATTTTTTAAATTTACATAAACGTCAGAGTGTAGACATCTGTTTAAGCAAGTTGCTTTTTCACACCCAACAATGCTTTTATTAAACAATGTTTTTGAGATGTACCCATTGTTTCTAATGTCTCACAATTGCTACAATGAATGAATACATTATTCTAATCCTCTATATTAAAAAAAAAATGTCAGCCTCAGGTTTGTGTTAAATCCTGGTTTGCTTTTGACCTTACCAGAAATAGAGGAAGGAAGAAACTATCTAGTGTCATTGCCTGGCTCTATTCCAAAAGAACTTCAGTACTCAAGAGAGGGATTATCTATCAAAAGTAAAATGTGGATTTGAAGCAATTTTCCAGATAATTCAATCTCCCCAAAGCTCCTTTGATCTGAACAACCAGATATTTAAGAAATGGATTTTGTTCTTCCTTAGACTTCCAGCTAGTTCTCCTAGTCTATTTCACTGATGGAATGAATTCATCCATCCATCCATTCAATGAGTTTTTATTAATTGTTAGAGCTAAATGCATAGCACTGTTAAACAGGTCTACATTTTCTTGTGATTGCAAAGGAGGGCATGCCCTTTGTGAAGGGCATGTTTGTCCTTTTCATGTCAACTTTACACATTACAGCTTCCTAACTCCTAGCTACCTTTACCAACCACTATGAACCAATAACTCAAAAACAGGATGGGAGAAAGTGTAGGTCCTACCACTGATTTTAACTGTTTGCCCTACAGTTCCATCACATCTTTGAGTCATACCCCATACCACAAAAATAGAAATACACCCTAAAACCAGAATCCCTGCTAACACTAGGTCCATCCAGGTTAAATTCCTTGTTTAAGAATCATAGGGCAGGGCTTCCCTGGTGGCACAGTGGTTGGGAATCCACCTGCCCATACAGGGGACGCGGGTTTGTGCCCCGGACCGGGAAGATCCCACATGCCGCGGAGCAGCTGGGCCCGTGAGCCATGGCCGCTGAGCCTGTGCGTCCGGAGCCTGTGCTCCGCAACGGGAGAGGCCTCAACAGTGAGAGGCCCGCGTACCAAAAAAAAAGAAGAAGAATCATAGGGCAAGTGGGTGTGAGTAGAGAGTTTGGAGAGAGTTTGGAATCAGATATGATTTGAACCAACAATACCCTGCTATTCGAATATGACAATTTCAAGTCCTTATGAATCCTGAGGTATTTTATCACAAGAATTTCATTCTCAGCAACTGGTTTGTGCAAACTCAATGTTAATTGTATCTATAGATTATTTGGAGTGGAGATGTTAAGATTTTTTTTTTTCGGCTGTGCTGCGAGGCTTGTGGGCTCTTAGTTCCCCAGCCAGGGATGGAACCCACGTCCCTGCAGTGAAAACGCTGAGTCCTGTCCACTGGAGCGCCAGGGAATTCCCGTTAAGATCTTTTTTAAAGTTAGAAAATAAATTTCCAGACCATCCAAAAGTAAGCTGGTGCCTATTTGGGTTGTTTGCTGCTAAATTCATTTAGCTGCAACATACATTGAAAACCTCTCTGATCTCTTTCTTAAGAGTAATGTCTCACCTTCTCCAACAGGGTTAAATCTTTTACCTAGCAATAAGGCAAAAATAATGTTTTAATATTTACTGTGAGCCATGGCCGCTGAGCCTGTGCGTCCGGAGCCTGTGCTCCGCAACGGGAGAGGCCTCAACAGTGAGAGGCCCGCGTACCAAAAAAAAAGAAGAAGAATCATAGGGCAAGTGGGTGTGAGTAGAGAGTTTGGAGAGAGTTTGGAATCAGATATGATTTGAACCAACAATACCCTGCTATTCGAATATGACAATTTCAAGTCCTTATGAATCCTGAGGTATTTTATCACAAGAATTTCATTCTCAGCAACTGGTTTGTGCAAACTCAATGTTAATTGTATCTATAGATTATTTGGAGTGGAGATGTTAAGATTTTTTTTTTTCGGCTGTGCTGCGAGGCTTGTGGGCTCTTAGTTCCCCAGCCAGGGATGGAACCCACGTCCCTGCAGTGAAAACGCTGAGTCCTGTCCACTGGACCGCCAGGGAATTCCCGTTAAGATCTTTTTTAAAGTTAGAAAATAAATTTCCAGACCATCCAAAAGTAAGCTGGTGCCTATTTGGGTTGTTTGCTGCTAAATTCATTTAGCTGCAACATACATTGAAAACCTCTCTGATCTCTTTCTTAAGAGTAATGTCTCACCTTCTCCAACAGGGTTAAATCTTTTACCTAGCAATAAGGCAAAAATAATGTTTTAATATTTACTCAACAAGAGGTTGTAAGTAAATTGAGGGAAGTGAAGGTCTCTGTTTTCATTTTGCTAGACCCTGTTTAATGAGGATTTCTTTTCTTCCAAGTTATGGCTTTCTGCAATGGTTCAGTAACTTTTCACATTTAAGAAGAGTGAGAGGGACTTCCCTGGTGGCACAGCGGTTAAGAATCTGCTTGCCATTTCAGGGGACACGGGTTCGACCCCTGGTCCGGGAAGATCCCACATGCCACGGAGCAACTAAGCCCATGCGCCACAACTACCGAGCCTGCCCTCTAGAGCCCAGGAGCCACAACTACTGAAGCCCATGCGCCTAGAACCCGTGATCTGCAACAAGAGAAGCCACCACAATGAGAAGCCCGCACACCGCAGCGAAGAGTAGCCCCGCTCGCCACAATGAGAGAAAGCCCGTATGCAGCAATGAAGACCCAACGCAGCCAAAAATAAAATAAATAAATTTATTTTAAAAAAAAAGAAAAGTGAGATTCTGAGCCATGGGCGAGCTCAAATCCTAAGTCCTCTTTTCACTGAGGTAGACAAACACTGCTGCCTTATTGGTGGATTCTATCTGTGACTTGAATGACTGAATTTTCAGAGAACTTTAAGGTGTATTCCTACATTGTGTATTTCTGATCAGCAATGGGCCTCATCGTGTGTCCTCTCACAGAATCTCAAAATCCCAGGGCAATTCCTCTGAGCTGAGTCATGGTCTCAGGACTGAGTGGCATCCATCATGAGAAACATAATACTTAGAGTTATACCTACAGGTTTGTCCAGTGAAAAATAGATTCTGCTGAGGTGGTCCAGTGTATTCTTACCAAAGGCAAATTCTTGCCATGTATTTCTCCTAGGGCTATGGGGATTATTAAACAAATGGGCTAAATCCCACTGCAAACACTGCAATAATTGTGCATAATTCTTAGCTGATGTCTAACTAGTCTGTACTGGTTTAGTTGTTTAAATATTAAAATAGTTCTGCACTAGCTGCTGAATAACTGCTGTCCCTCTGCAAACTGATTCCCAAGACCTAACAACTAAGGAGTTTATCCCCAGCCCAAAAGGGGACCCTCTGACCCTGCTCCATTCTGATTGGCTCCAAACCTTACTGGACATGATAAAGTTTTAATATCACTTTTGCCTAAAACAAATGTGAAAATAAAAGTGAATGATGTAACATATGCATATACAAGTAGACTAACTACATTTTACAATTTAATGTCCCATTATTAATGCTGTATAACAAATTATCCTTGAAATTTAGTAGCTTAAATAACAATATTTTGGGCTTCCCTGGTGGCGCAGTGGTTGCGCGTCCGCCTGCCGATGCAGGGGAACCGGGTTCGCGCCCCGGTCTGGGAGGATCCCACATGCCGCGGAGCGGCTGGGCCCGTGAGCCGGAGCCTGTGCCCCGCAACGGGAAAGGCCACAACAGAGGGAGGCCCGCGTACCACAAAAAAAAAAAAAAAAAAAAAAAAAAAAAAAATAACAATATTTTACTCACAATTGTACAGTTTGGGCAGGACTTGTCTCTGCTCCAGTGATGTTAGCGGGGGTGGCTTAAAGCCTGGTGTGATGTTAATTTTATGTGCCAACTTGGTTTGGCCACAGTACCCAGATATTTCATCAAACACCAGTCTAGATATTGCTATGAAGGTATTTCTTAGATAAGATTACCATCAAATCAATAGATTTTGAGTAAAGCAGATCACCCTCCATGATGTGGATGAGCCTCATCCAATCAGTTGAAGGTCTTAAGAGAAAACAGACTGAGGTCCCACAAAGAAGAGGGAATTCTGCCAGCAGACTACCTCTGAGCTGAAGCTGCAACTTCAATTCTTCCCTGGGTCTCCAGCCTGCTGGCCTACTCTCAGACATTGTACTTGCCAGGCTCCACAGCTGTGTGAGCTAGTTCCTTAAAATAAATCTCTCTCTCTCTCTCTCTATATATATATGTATATATATATATCTATATATCTGTGTGTTTGTGTAACATATACAGAAAATACACATAATTTATAGATAACATTTTATTAACTATTTTATTTTTATTATATATACATATTTACACATCCCATTGGCTCTATTAGACCCTGATTAATACAGATCAGGACTGGAATCATCTAGAACCATCAGTTTTTCATGTGTCTGGTGGTTAATGCTGGAAAGACTATTAAACAATTGGGAGCAGGAATACCTGGGGCTCCTTGGGCATCTCTATCTCTATGTGGTCTTCCAGCATGGCAGCTTCAAGTGGACTTTTTTTGCATGTCAGACAAGGATTCCCAAGGCACATGTCCCTAGAGACAGAGTACCAAGCAGAAGTGATATTGCTTTTTATGACCTAACCTCTGAAATCACATTGCATCAATTCTGCTGTATTCTGTTGGTAGAGGCAGTTACAAAAGTCCATCTAAGCTCAAGAAGAGGGTACACAGACCCCACCTCTCAAGAGAGGAAAGGAATGTCAACAACCCATTTTAAGAAAAGCATGTAGGATGAAATATATTGGTACAGCCATCTTTGGAAAATACTCTCTGCAATATTAACATTTTTAAGCTTCTGAAATATATTTTCTATTTATTTAAAGTCACTAATACTTGATTCTCTGCTTTTCAAGTAGATCCACTTATTGACAATTCTTTTTTTTTCTTGACTTAAAATATGTATTTTATTATTAGAGAAATGTATACTTAAAAATCAAATTTCTAGTTTTTCCAGTTTTAGTATCTTGATTTTTTTTAAAAAGTCACATAAAGTAAGTCTAAAGCGAAACTAAAAACTTTTCATGTGACCTTTAGGCCTAGGAAATTTTTGACCAAAAAAAAAAAAAAGATGTATGTAATAAGAGTGCAATTAATAAATGCCAGAGAAGACAATTTAATTTTTGTCTTGAGCTAACCAAAATGTGGACAATGTTAACATTATGTTTGAGATTCTTTGCAGTTAGAACCAGCCGTACTGCTTTTTCACTGACACATCTTCCTCTCATAGGAATGTAGGTAGAGGAAGGGCTGGGCTGAGGTGATAGGATGACCTCTCTTTGTTGGTATGGGACAGCAGCATTCAATTAGGAGACCAGTCAAGTTGATTCTACACTAGCATCCCCTAGGTGACGGTTGCTCCTTACTTGAACAGCAGCTAATTTATGCCCAAGGAAGTTACTGCTGCTTTTTCTTGGCTTAAACTCTGATGAAAAGAATGACTGTACTTTTCTGTCCAGTGTTGTAAAGTTGAAAAGTTTCTTGAGCCCCAGCTTTGTAGGATACCATTTCTACTGGGTGAAATTACATTCTTGTGCTCTTTTAGTCTTCCGTCTTGCTGTTCTTCCTCCCATTCCCCACACAGATTTTTAAATGTGTGTGTGTGTGTGTGTGTGTGTGTGTGTATGTGTGGTATGCGGGCCTCTCACTGTTGTGGCCTCTCCCGTTGCGGAGCACAGGCTCCGGACGTGTAGGCTCAGCAGCCATGGCTCACGGGCCCAGCCGCTCCGCGGCATGTGGGATCTTCCCAGACGGGGGCACGAACCTGTGTAACCTGTGTCCCCTGCATCGGCAGGCGGATTCTCAACCACTGCGCCACCAGGGAAGCCCAAATTGTTTGTTTTTATGTTTAACATATATTATTTAATATTTTGGATATAAAAGCGCTATGAAAAATAATCATACAAACATCTGTATATCTACACCCAACTTGAGAAATAAAAACATTATCAACACAGGAAGTTGAAGCTTCTTGCCGTCACCCCTACCACATATTGATTCCCCTTCGGCTCCTTCAGAGGTAATCGCATTTCCAAATTAAGTTTTTTTTATTCCTTGATACTTAAAAATATTTTGCTACATTTGTGTGTATTCCTGAGTAAGCTCTACCAATATTGCACATGTTTTTAAGCTTCATGGAAGTGGTATTATGTATATATCCTTTGCAATGTGCTTTTTAAAAACTATGTTTGTGAGATTTATCCTTTAATTTATTTTCACTGTTGCTTAGTATTTTATTGTATGAGTATTCCCCAACTTACTTACCCATTCTCCTGCTGATGGACCTATTATTTCCTATTTTTGAGATTATAAACAATGCTTTCATAAAATCTCTTGTACTTGGGATTCTTATAGAAGTTAACTATTTAATACAAGTCTGAGGTGAGATAAGGAGCTTGTATCAGAATATAAATCAACGTATCATTTCTTTTTATTTATTTACTTATTTGGTTGCACCAGGTCTTAGTTGCGGCATGCATATGGGATCCAGTTCCCTGATCAGCGGTTGAACCCAGGCCCCCTGCATTGAGAGTGCAGAGTCTTATCCATTGCACCACCAGGGAAGTCCCATTGTACCATTTCTTTCATCAAGAATGTTTTATCTCAAAAAAAAAAAGTCAGCTCACCTAGGCAGTGTGCTTACTGATGTAGTTGATTTACGTCCTTGCACAAGCTCCTTATCTTACTGTGGTTCAATAACAACGAGTTTGAGAATGTGGACCACTTTCAGTGAACTTGTTGGGTCATAGGCACATCTTCAACTTTACTGCCTATTTCCAAAGCGTTCTCCCAAATCATTGAACCAATTTACATAGCTATCAGAAGTGAATAAAAATTCCCATTGCTTCACGTCTTTGCCAACATGTGGTATTATCAGACTTTTAAATTTTTTGCCAATCTGGTGGGTGTGAGACAATTCTTATCATGGTTTTATTTTGTCTTTCCCTGATTGCTGGTGATGAAGAGCATCTTGCCATTTAGAAAAATTTTTAAATTATTTTTTATTGAGATATAATTGACATGTAACATTGTATTAGTTTTAGGTGTACAATATAATTATTTGATACATGTATCTATTGTGCACATACAGTATTTGTCTTCCTCTGTTTGCCTTATTTCACTTAGCATAATGCCCTCAAGTTTGTTGC
This sequence comes from Physeter macrocephalus, assembly GCF_002837175.3. Classification (NCBI taxonomy): domain Eukaryota; kingdom Metazoa; phylum Chordata; class Mammalia; order Artiodactyla; family Physeteridae; genus Physeter; species Physeter macrocephalus. The sequence continues at coordinate 50,289,869 of NC_041217.1, forward strand.
AAATGGTTGCCTCTTTTAAAAATTGGCTTTTAGTTTTTTTTAAATCACTGAACTTTTCTGGACTGTTGCTACTAATCTTTAATTATTTCTTTAACTCCTTTTTCCAAAGGCGGATTACGTCTGCTATTGCTTCTTCTGTCATGTCTTCTTGCTTCTTCTCCCGCTTTTCTTTCTTTCCCCACTGTTGATCATTCCATTCTTGCCTGTGGAATGTTACTAATGCACCTATGACTGATTTTCTGCTTTTCTAACTCCACTGTCACTCTTTGCTGGCTCAAGTTCTCTCAGGATCTATCTCTACTTGTGGGAAAGGTGATGTAACTGCATGCTGAATAAGCAAGACTCAGGGGTGTGATAATAAAAACAACTTTACTTTGTTCTTCTGCTGTCCTTCTATATCCGTTCTGTGAGGGAAATCCTTCTCTTACTCCTGGATAAAACTCAATAAGTTCCCATGACTTTTCTGATCAATTTTAGTTAATAACAAGTCTGAACTCATGTTAGCTGACAAACAGTGTTAATTCAGTAATAAAATGTCCAGCCCAATATATGAATCAACATTTCTATCTTTACCCAGAGGTGTGACTTCTACCCTCTCCTATCTAGGGCTTCCTGCATTTTTGCTGTCTCCTTCCAGGAGGGAGCAAGGTGCTTTTCTTTTTCTGTCTGGACTATCTCCATTTCCTCAGGTTTGCTGCCCTACCCGGGGTGGAAGGCAGGAAGTTGGGGAGGCAGGGAGGAGCTGTGAGGCTTATAAGAACATTCTCACCTGACTGCTGCTGTTGTAAGGTGGATGTTTAAAGCCAGTTCTTTCTCTTGGGGTATTTCCCTGGCTTCTTTAAAGGATCTCCTGCCTGGCTGCCATAGCTGCAACTCCCTGGATGTGCGTCTTGCCTCCCCTTCAGCTGGCCACTCCCAAGGTCCCCTCATCTTTGGTTCCCAGCCAAATACTCTTCTTTCTCTGGATTTCACTCACTCCGTCAGGCCACCCTCTTGGGAGGATTCCTTAAATTTTAATTTCTTTTTTTCTTTCTTTTTTTTTTTTTTTTTTTTGTGGTACGCGGGCCTCTCACTGCTGTGGCCTCTCCCGTTGCGGAGCACAGGCTCCGGACGCGCAGGCTCAGCGGCCACGG